>NC_134360.1:78642872-78942872 GCF_048569485.1 Anomaloglossus baeobatrachus
CTGGAGTCGTTGGGCGATGGGAAGCCAGTGAAGGGATTGGCAGAGTGCAATCTACATTCCTTCATTATTTTGAGACCTCCTGATATGCAGTTTGCAGCCTGATCCAAGTTCCTGATTTTTCAATTGTGGGAGTGTCTCTCACAGTAATACAGGCTGGATGTGAGAGGTGCGCAGCCAGGGTGCTGATGTCTTCATTAGCCCATGTAATCCCTACAGTTCTATACTGCGCTTCATTTATGGTCCTGTTTTCTCAGCCCCCTCTGAGAATGTAGATATTTTTTCCACAATGGGGACTCCCTCCTGTTCTCTAAGGCCTTGCTCCCACTTTTGTTTAATATGGACAAGTGCAATCTGATAAAACATCAGATTTGACTTGCACCAATGTTAAACAATAAGGCAGTGTTCACCTGCAAGTTTTTTCTCATGTCGAATTGGCACGAGAAAAAAATAATTATAATAAAAAAATTAAAATTGCAGCATATATCGGATCACAAGTCTATGGGTTTGTGTGTGTGTGAAACATTGGACTGCACTGATGATATCAGAGTACAGTCCAATATACGCACAGACAAGCAATGGAGAAGAAGAAGAAATGAATCTCTCCCTCTTCTCCGCATCTGTGATTCCACTCTCATGTGAGAGATTCGGAGCACAGTAGAATGACACTCGGCTCACACTCGCACCAGCGTTTGAGCCAAGTATCATTAGCATGGAGCATCAGATGCTTTTGCGTCGAATGCTATAGGAGCAAGGCCTAACAATAAAGAAAGGAAGGGTAGAGCAGAAACAGAGCTGTCAGAAGTGAGGAGCACAGCACACTGTCAGGATTCTTCTGACTGTCAGGATTCGTCTGTGTCGGAGAAAAGTGGGGGAGGTGAAGTACGTGATCTGCAGACTTCTGGCCACATTCAGAGGAGGCATGTTGCTTGTATTGAGCAAGCCTGCATATGTCTAGTTGGACTGTGGCTGGGAATATGCATATCACATATTTGTGGCCATATGACTATCCTGACCATGTATCGGAGAATCCTGACACCGCATGCTATGAGAGGGTTCAAAAGTCTGAAATCACACAGAGTGACTACAGACTTTTATGCCAAACCCCTTTAAAGAGTAACCATTGTTCCCCCCCCCCCCATAAATCATTAGTAAACACAAAAGTAAGAAGCTTTGCCATATTTCATATCAGAGAAATCCACTTTTTTCTCCTCCTGGACTGATATTTTATTCTAAATAATCTCCAGTGAATACAGATTGTCACATTACTGAAATGGAAGAAGGCAGTTGGTGCATATAACATTCTCTGGAGAAGACATGAGGAGGCAGAGCTAAAGGCAGATATTGCTCTGCTGCAAGTTCTCCCGAAATGACACACTTTAAAGGGAACCTTGTATCTGGGAGGTTAGGGGAAATATCAGTGGGGCAAAGATGCATTTGGCCATGTTTGATCTAAAATGTATAAGCAGCTTAAAGGGAATTTGTCACTAGGTTTTTGCTCCCCCATCTGAGAGCTGCATAATGCAGAGACAGAGACCCTGATTCCAGCGATATGTCACTTACTGAGCTGTTTGCTGTCATTTTGATAAAATCAATGCTTTCTCTACCTCGCAGTTATTTGTATGTAGAGCAGGGTTATACTGAGGTCATGCAGCTTCTGGACTACCGGGCAGCATGTCAAGTAGTCCTTTAATGATAATCTCCTGCTAATTAAACAGTGATTTTGTAAAAGCTACACTAAGCAGCCCAGTAAGTGACACATCTCTGGAATCAAGGTCTCTTTTCCTTCATCATGTTGCTCTCAGATTAGGTGGCAAATTCCCTTTAGGCTATGAGCGCACTAGAAAATGGACTTTTCTTAAGAAAAATCCGCACACTCTGGCAGAATACCGCACCCGCGGAAAAAACTGCAGTAAAACCGCACCCGCATTTTTGCCACGGGTTGGCCCCTGCGTTTTTTTACCATTATCTATGGCAAAAACCGCAGGTATCTGCAGAAAAGAAGTGACATGCTCATTAATTCCATAGTGGAAATTCTGTGGGTAAATCCGCGGGTATAAGAAACCGCAGTGTGCACACAGCATTTTTTTATACCCTTAGATTTTGCTGGGGAATGACTGCAGCAATGTTAGACACATTTTCTGCAGCACATCTGCTGCAAATCTGCGGTAAATCCGCAGTGCACGCACAGGGCCTTAACAAGTTCTCTGTAAAGAGTTATAAATGATCACTGGGGTCTGATCACTAGGTCCTCCAGCATTTCCATGAAAGGTGCTCAAAGCCTGTACAGACAATTATTCCTCCAGCCCGTCTTGTACAGGTATGGACTCAACCAAGTGTGCACGGGTTTACGATAGGGAGATGGGAATACTCTGGCCGGCTTTGGCTGCGACTTATCTGCCACAAGAATAAAGTATCTGGCGTGACGAAATCCAAAGACGTTTCTTAGACTATCAGAACATGCCGTGACGTACATAACGGCTATAATGGATTATAAGTATGGTTGTCAGAGAACACGCTTAAAGTCTAACTACATTGCAAAGTCAGTCTGACATATTGCAGTTAATAATCAATCTCTGCAGGCCTTGTATTCCTTGAACAAAGTCCTCAAGTCTTTACCCATTTGTCACAAATGCAGACATCAGCCAATACTGCAGTGCTGCTAAGGCTTCATTCAGGCGGGGCGTGCACTGGTCAGTATTTGGCCTCAGTGTTTTCTAGAGCTTGTTCAGAAGCAGCAGAAGAGGACATTGCACAGGAGGAGTACTGAGCGGTGGGATCGCCCACCAGTGCTGGACTCACAGTTACACTTCTTAAAGCAGCAGCAGGGGTGTGCGGTTGTCTCGGCCTCCCTTTCTTGCTCTGCTCTCTCCCCTTCTATAAACTTCAAAACGCAGCGGTGATCTGTTACCACAGGGAGCCAGCAAGATTCTTTGTTTTAATGGATTTTATCTGTATTTCAGAGTTCAGACAACAAGACAGGTGGAGAAGTGGCTCTGAAGTATAGAAAGAAGCAGTTTTCTCTGATAACATATGATACATGTTTTTGTATTTATTTGTGCTATTGAATTATACACACTTTGTTGAAATATCAGTGGCCAATTAGTGGTAGGCTGTGTTGCTGTAGCACCTTTGATCCAGGAATGGTTGCAGATCCCAAGAGTTACTATCTAAATTGCAATGCCCATTGCCAAATCCTAGAAATGTGAATTCTCAAGGAGCCAAAACAGCTTAAAAAGAATTCGGGCCGAGCATTCATATTCAAAGTTCCTAATTTCTCTTTTGGGAGACTAGAATAAGCAGCTGGCAGAGACGTCTGGCAGAGACTTATGTTGTGTGAAAACAAAAAGGATGAGACTCTTGAATTCAAGCCGTCAGACGCTTTCCTCCTTAAACATCATCCATCAGGGCATAGTTAACTTCAGCGCTCGGCTTTTGCCATCAGTGCTATATGAGAAAGAATGAAAGGAGCCGTGCTGTGCATGCCCGACCACCAATCCTTTCAGATGGGACCCCGTACAGCCCTATTTTTGTATTCAATAGGGTTCCCAGTGATCGAATCCCCACTAATCAGAAAGATCTAAAGACTAAAGACGTGAATAATCGTAAGGGTGCATTTATACGTATACTAGCCAATCACTGGGAATAACCATTCCTAACGATACAGTTTCCCAATAATCGGTCAGTGAAGGCAGATTGCCAATTGCTCGCTCATCAGATGAATCGATTATTAAAAAGAGGTTGTCCACTACTTTGATATTGATGGCCTATATGTAGGATAGGTCATCAATGTCTAATCAGCCGGGGTCCAACACCCCACACCCCCACCAATCAGCTGATTTCAGTCACAGCAGTGGCAGCACGCAGCCAGAAATGCTTAGTTCTGGCACTGCTCCGTTTTCTGATAGTGTCCGCGGCCGGGTACTGCACATCTGCCTCCTTTTCTAATCAATAGGAGGCGGATGTGCAGTACCCAGCAGCGGCTGCTATCAGAAGACTGTGCATTTCCGGCTGCATGCTGCTGCCGCCGCCAGACCTAACATCAGCTGATCGGCGTGGGTGCGGCATGTCAAACCCTGGCCGATGAGACATTGATGACCTAGCCTAAGGATAAGCCATCAATGTCAAAAGTAGTGGACAATCCCTTTAAGCTTGCTTACAAAAATAATTCTGTATCCTCAGCAGCACATTGTTCTGTGTAAGCAGTGAACAATAAACAGTTTATGCGAACAGAATAGAGATGAGTGGCTCAATTCGAGGAACTCTGGTCAGTGATACGTGGCACAGGCCCGAGCTAATCAAAAGCTGTACCGGGGACCCCAGAAGTGAGAGATTTGTGGGTCTCCCGCTTAGCTGCCAGGAACCACTGACTTGAATGCTGGACTGGAGTCCCCCGAATCGATCCGCTCAGAACAGTCGTCAAGAAATCATTCTCTGCGCATGAAGTGTGGTCGCCCTGTCCATACAGGCTATTAAGTGACCGTCAATCGGCTTTTATAGCGGCTTAATGGCACCAGTTGGTAAGCGAAAATCCAATTTGAGGGTTTAAAAATAAAATAAAATACTCCGAATAGATATAAGGTAATAAAATGGATAGCCTTACAACTACTTCCTAAAACTGTACTTTCGGAAGGGATACACATGAAAAGAAGTTCAAGGGTTTTTACATCTTTGAAAAAGTAAAAATCGGGAATAGCACAATTCTTTGTAACAATGTTTCCCGGTCTAAGATGCCCTCTGGAGGACAGCCGAGGATCTGTCATCACAGGAGTCATTTCTGTCTGCATTGTGAATTACTAATATATACGGTAATACTAATGAGAAGTCCGCAGAAAGGTATATAGACAAGGATGAAGAAAATATACTTCACTATAGTAATCTATTCCCAGGACTGAGAAAACTAATCACTAGTCTAAAGATTAAAATATATTAAGCAAATACTTAAAAAGTAAGGATTGACTTACCATGTACTATGGCTAATGCCAAGATGCCGCCAGTACTGGTGCCAGAAACCCAATCAAACAGCTCTCTTATGGGACGGCCCGCTACTTTCTCTATGGCGATAAGTAGCTGGATAAGAACCAGTCCACGAATGCCACCACCATCCAAGCACAGAAGACGATCCCGCCTGCAGGTACAAATGGATTTAACCTCTTCGCTAGACATTAATATTTTTCAATTGTGCATGCAACACAAAGAAAATATTAACAATAAGGCTATGTGCGCACTAGGCGCTTTTTGCGGCGTTTTTGGGCTCAAAACTGCATAACTTTGCTTCTCCAGAAAAGTCTATGACTTTTCATTTTTGCTGTCCGCACACAACTTTTTTTTTTTTTGGCTGCATTTTTGAGCTTAAAAAAAAAAAAAAAAAAAAAAAAAAAAAAATGGACAAGTCAATTCTTTCCTGCGTTTTACTGCGTTTTTCACCCATGCAATGCGTTGGAAAAACGCAGCAAAACGCAACTTATTTTTCCCTTGCGTATTTGATGCAGATTTGGTGCAGAAAAAAAGAAATCTGCACCAAATACGCAAGGGAAAAATACTGAACGTGGGCACAGCACTTCTGAATTCTAGTAGACTTTGCTGGCTTCACAATGGACATGCAGATTTTGCGGCAGATTTCTGAAAATCTGCGCCAAAATCCGCAGTGTGGGCACAGGGCCTTAAAGTTTGATTACTTTGCCTGTGTAGATTGGATGGGTACTTACTGACATCTGTGAGAAATTCAAGTCAATAGCACCTTTAGAAATATATTTACTTCAATGCTTATTTCATCTATTGTATAGACACAGTACTGTACAAAATAATGCTTTAAAAATTGAAGTGTTAATGGTTTATTTAACAATTAACAAATGTATTTTAGAGAAAGGTAAATCAAATCAGTATTTCGTGTGACTGCCCTTTCCCTTCATAACAGCATCAAATCTTCTAGGCACACTTGCACAAAGTCAGGGATTTTGGAGGATTATAGTACAGATGTATGAGTAGCCAATTATACCATGTAGATTTAATGATCATTATTTTCATGTGTACTGTAGTTGAAACAGTCATTAACTGAAACAGAAACAGATGTGTAGGAGGCTTAAAACTGGGTGAGGAGCATCAAAACTCTGCTACAAAGGTGAGGTTGTAGAAAAAAAGCATCATATCACAGGTCATACACCATGAAAAGAGTGAGCACCACAAAGAGACACAAGGTGCATCAGCCAAGTCTCTACCAGGCAAAGATTTCAAGGCAGGATGGGGTTATAAGCTGTGCTGTTCAAGATCTTTTGAAGAAGCACCAAGACATGGAGAATTTTTAGGATCATAGATTTAGTGGTGCACTAAGTTTCTATGGCCCAACAGTTAAAGACCTATCACACTTACATGCCTTCTAAAGCAGGAAGATGTCCAGCAGTGCCATCAGGTCAAAACTGGCAGCAATGAGATGGACCTAGACACATCTACTGTTTTGAGAAGTCTGGAGAGAAGTGGTCTTTGCAAAAAAAAACTGGCCAAAAATCCATACCTCTGACATGGAAACAAGGCCAAGCAACTCATCTAAGCATGAAAACGTAGAGACTAAAGTGCAAAAAAGAAGGGAATTTTGTTTACTTACCGTAAATTCCTTTTCTTCTAGCTCCAATTGGGAGACCCAGACAATTGGGTGTATAGCTTCTGCCTCCGGAGGCCACACAAAGTATTACACTTAAAAGTGTAAACCCCTCCCCTCTGCCTATACACCCCCCCGTGCATCACGGGCTCCTCAGTTTTGGTGCAAAAGCAGGAAGGAGGAAACTTATAAATTGGTCTAAGGTAAATTCAATCCGAAGGATGTTCGGAGAACTGAAAACCATGAACCAAGAACAATTCAACATGTGTACACAAAAGAACAACAGCCCGAAGGGAACAGGGGCGGGTGCTGGGTCTCCCAATTGGAGCTAGAAGAAAAGGAATTTACGGTAAGTAAACAAAATTCCCTTCTTCTTTGTCGCTCCATTGGGAGACCCAGACAATTGGGACGTCCAAAAGCAGTCCCTGGGTGGGTAAAAGAATACCTCGGTAAAAGAGCCGTAAAACGGCCCCTTCCTACAGGTGAGCAACCGCCGCCTGAAGGACTCGCCTACCTAGGCTGGCATCTGCCGAAGCGTAGGTATGCACCTGATAGTGTTTCGTGAAAGTGTGCAGACTCGACCAGGTAGCCGCCTGACACACCTGCTGAGCCGTAGCCTGGTGCCGCAATGCCCAGGACGCACCCACGGCTCTGGTAGAATGGGCTTTCAGCCCTGAAGGAACCGGAAGCCCAGAAGAACGGTAGGCTTCAAGAATTGGTTCCTTGATCCACCGAGCCAAGGTTGACTTGGAAGCCTGCGAACCCTTACGCTGGCCAGCGACAAGGACAAAGAGCGCGTCCGAGCGGCGCAGGGGCGCCGTACGAGAAATGTAGAGTCTGAGTGCTCTCACAAGATCTAACAAGTGCAAATCCTTTTCACATTGGTGAACTGGATGAGGGCAAAAAGAAGGTAAGGAGATATCCTGATTGAGATGAAAGGGGGATACCACCTTAGGGAGAAATTCCGGAACCGGACGCAGAACCACCTTGTCCTGGTGAAACACCAGGAAGGGGGCTTTGCATGACAGTGCAGCTAGCTCAGACACTCTCCGAAGTGATGTGACTGCCACTAGGAAGACCACCTTCTGCGAAAGGCGTGAAAGAGAAATATCCCTCATTGGCTCGAAAGGTGGTTTCTGAAGAACTATCAGCACCCTGTTCAGATCCCAGGGTTCTAGCGGACGCTTGTAAGGAGGGACTATGTGGCAAACCCCCTGCAGGAACGTGCGTACCTGCGGAGGCCTGGCTAGACGCTTTTGAAAAAACACAGAGAGCGCCGAGACTTGTCCCTTAAGAGAGCCGAGAGACAAACCCTTTTCCATTCCGGATTGAAGGAAGGATAGAAAAGTGGGCAAGGCAAATGGCCAGGGAGTAAAACCCTGATCAGAGCACCAGGATAAGAAGATCCTCCACGTCCTGTGGTAGATCTTGGCGGACGTTGGTTTCCTGGCCTGTCTCATAGTGGCAATGACCTCTTGAGATAACCCTGAAGACGCTAGGATCCAGGACTCAATGGCCACACAGTCAGGTTGAGGGCCGCAGAATTCAGATGGAAAAATGGCCCTTGAGACAGCATGTCTGGTCGGTCTGGTAGTGCCCACGGTTGACCCACCGTGAGATGCCACAGATCCGGGTACCACGACCTCCTCCTCCAGTCTGGGGCGACGAGGATGGCGCGGCGGCAGTCGGACCTGATCTTGCGTAACACTCTGGGCAGCAGTGCCAGAGGAGGAAAAACATAAGGCAGTCGAAACTGCGACCAATCCTGAACTAAGGCGTCTGCCGCCAGAGCTCTGTGATCTTGAGACCGTGCCATGAATGCCGGGACCTTGTTGTTGTGCCGAGACGCCATTAGGTCGACGTCCGGCTTCCCCCAGCGGCAACAGATCTCTTGAAACACGTCCGGGTGAAGAGACCATTCCCCTGCGTCCATGCCCTGGCGACTAAGAAAATCTGCTTCCCAGTTTTCTACGCCCGGGATGTGAACTGCGGAGATGGTGGAGGCTGTGGCTTCCACCCACAGCAGAATCCGCCGGACTTCCTGGAAGGCTTGCCGACTGCGAGTGCCGCCTTGGTGGTTGATGTATGCCACCGCCGTGGCGTTGTCCGACTGAATTCGGATCTGCCTGCCTTCCAGCCACGGCTGGAACGCTTTTAGGGCTAGATACACTGCCCTTATCTCCAGAACATTGATCTGAAGGGAGGACTCTGGCTGAGTCCAGGTACCCTGAGCCCTGTGGTGGAGGAAGACCGCTCCCAACCCTGACAGACTCGCGTCCGTCGTGACCACAGCCCAGGATGGGGGCAGGAATGATTTCCCCTTCGACAAAGAAGTAGGGAGAAGCCACCACTGAAGGGAGGCCTTGGCTGCCCGAGAAAGGGAGACGTTCCTGTCGAGGGACGTCGACTTCCTGTCCCATTTGCGGAGAATGTCCCATTGAAGTGGACGCAGATGAAACTGCGCAAATGGAACTGCCTCCATTGCTGCCACCATCTTCCCTAGGAAGTGCATGAGGCGCCTCAAAAGGTGCGACTGGGCTCGAAGGAGAGATTGCACCCCTGTCCGTAGTGAACGCTGTTTGTCCAGCGGAAGTTTCACTATCGCTGAGAGAGTATGAAACTCCATCCCAAGATATGTCAGCGATTGGGTTGGTGTCAATTTTGACTTTGGGAAATTGATGATCCACCCGAATCTCTGGAGAGTCTCCAGAGCAATGTTCAGGCTGTGTTGGCATGCCACCCGAGAGGGGGCCTTGACAAGAAGATCGTCTAAGTAAGGGATCACCGAGTGTCCCTGAGAGTGTAGGACTGCTACCACTGTTGCCATGACCTTGGTGAAGACCCGTGGGGCTGCCGCCAGGCCGAAAGGCAGTGCCACGAACTGAAGGTGTTCGTCCCCGATGGCGAAACGCAGGGAGCGCTGATGCTCTGGTGCAATCGGCACGTGGAGATAAGCATCCCTGATGTCGATGGATGCTAGGAAGTCTCCTTGGGACATCGAGGCGATGACGGAGCGGAGAGATTCCATCCGGAACCGCCTGGTTTTCACGTGTTTGTTGAGCAGTTTGAGGTCCAGAACGGGACGGAAAGATCCGTCCTTTTTTGGCACCACAAACAAGTTGGAGTAAAAACCGTGGCCCCATTGCTGAAGGGGGACAGGGATCACCACTCCTTCTGCCTTCAGAGTGCTCACCGCCTGAAGAAGAGCATCGGCTCGCTCGGGGGGCGGAGATGTTCTGAAGAAACGAGTCGGAGGACGAGAGCTGAACTCTATCCTGTAACCGTGAGACAGAATGTCTCTCACCCATCGGTCTTGGACATGTGGCAACCAGGCGTCGCAAAAGCGGGAGAGCCTGCCACCGACCGAGGATGCGGTTTGGGGAGACCGAAAGTCATGAGGAGGCCGCCTTGGTAGCGGTTCCTCCGGCGGTCTTTTTAGGACGTGACTTAGACCGCCATGAATCAGAGTTCCTCTGACCCTTCTGTGGCCTGTTGGACGAGGAGAATTGAGACCTGGCTGAGGGCCGAAAGGACCGAAACCTCGATTGTACCTTCCGTTGTTGAGGTCTGTTTGGTTTGGACTGGGGTAAGGACGAGTCCTTTCCCTTGGATTGTTTAATGATTTCATCCAATTGCTCGCCAAACAGGCGGTCGCCAGAAAATGGCAAACCGGTTAAGAACTTTTTGGAAGCAGAGTCTGCCTTCCATTCACGTAGCCACATGGCCCTGCGGACTGCCACTGAATTGGCGGATGCTACCGCCGTACGGCTCGCAGAGTCCAGGACAGCATTCATGGCGTAGGACGCAAACGCCGACGCCTGAGAGGTTAAGGACACAACCTGCGGAGTAGAGGCACGTGTGACTGCATTAATCTCAGACTGACAAGCTGAGATAGCTTGGAGTGCCCATACGGCTGCGAATGCCGGAGCAAAGGACGCGCCTATAGCTTCATAGATGGATTTCATCAGAAGCTCTATCTGCCTGTCAGTGGCATCCTTGAGTGATGAGCCATCTGCCACCGCAACTATGGATCTAGCCGCCAGTCTAGAAACTGGAGGATCCACCTTGGGACACTGAGCCCAACCCTTGACTACGTCAGGGGGGAAGGGATAACGTGTGTCATTAAGGCGCTTAGTAAAGCGCTTATCCGGAAAAGCTCGGTGTTTCTGGACCGTATCTCTGAAGTTGGAGTGATCAAGAAACGCACTCCGTGTACGTTTGGGAAACCTAAATTGGAATTTCTCCTGCTGAGAAGCTGACTCCTCAATCGAAGGAGCTGGAGGAGAAAGTTCTAACACCTGATTGATGGACGCTATAAGGTCGTTTACTATGGCGTCCCCTTCAGGTGTATCAAGGTTGAGAGCGGCGTCAGGATCAGAGCCCTGATCTGCCACCTCCGCTTCATCCTCCAGAGAGTCCTCATGCTGAGACCCTGAGCAGTGTGATGAAGTCGAGGGAAGTTCCCAGCGAGCCCGCTTAGTCGGTCTGGGACTGCGGTCCGTGTCAGAGTCCTCACCGTGGGACCTATGAGTCGCCCCAGGAGCACTTTGCTGCGCCGACCGAGGGGGGTCTGAGAGCAATGATTCAACAGTGTCCGGGGCCTGTGTTACCGGTCTGGACTGCAAAGCTTCTAGTATCTTAGCAGACCATCTATCCATAGACTCAGAAAGTTTGTCAGCGAATGCTGCAAACTCTGTCCCTGTCACCTGGACAGTGGCAACAGGTGGTTCCACCTGGGCCGAGGGTCCCACCGGTGGCTGAGGCTCCGGCTGAGTGAGTGTCACAGGGGCCGAGCATTGCACACAATGAGGGTAGGTGGAACCTGCAGGTAGCATAGCCGCACATGAGGTACAGGTTGCAAAATAGGCCTGTGCCTTGGCACCCTTCCTTTTTGCGGACGACATGCTGTTGTCTCCTCTTAGAGCAATCAGTGAGGGTATATAGCCAAAAGCAAATAGTGCGCCCGTACAGAGTAAATGTATACAATATAAGCATATAAATATACACTTCGGCACCCAGGGGGGCCAGCACCTAGTAACAGGTGCGGCTTACCGACCGCCCTCAGCGGTTGTGTGACCACCAGATTCCCTGCCTGGGCCTCCCAGAGCTGTGGAGCTCGGTGTTGTCTCCCCTCTGAAGTTCTCCAGCGTCAGAAGTGCTGAAAGGAATGGCGGCCAGCGTTCTGAGAGGAGGAGGGAGCCGTGGGCGTGCCTCAGAAAGTGCGGGAACCTGGTGCCCCACGGTGCTCAGTGAGGGGGGAGGAGGATACTAAGTATGCTCCAGCCCTCAGCGCTGACGTCCAGTGCAGCGTCCCGCCCTTACCCCTGACTGGCAGGCCCGGGGGCGGGAGTATGCGGTACTAGGCCGCAAAAGCCGGGGACTAAAGTTATAAGCGCGGCCGGCAAACAAGCGCGGTCAGCGCGGTAGTCCCGGCGCACAAACACACCCAGCAGCTGCTGCAGTGTCCATTACACAGGCGCTCTATGCGCCGTCCCCAAGGGGACACAGAGTACCTCAGAGTAGCAGGGCCCTGTCCCTGATGATACCCGGCTCCTGTCCAGCAGATTCCCCCAGGGGCTGCGGAGGGAGCCCGGTCCCAGAGCATGGTGACCGGTTAGGATCCCACTTCACCCAGAGCCCCTAAGGGATGGGGAAGGAAAAAAGCATGTGGCTCCAGCCTTTGTACCCGCAATGGGTACCTCAACCTTAACAGCACCGCCGACCAGAGTGGGGTGAGAAGGGAGCATGCCGGGGGCCCTGTTATGGGCCCTCTTTTCTTCCATCCGATATAGTCAGCAGCTGCTGCTGACTAAATTGTGGAGCTTGCGTGCATGTGTCTGCCTCCTTCAACACAAAGCATAAAAACTGAGGAGCCCGTGATGCACGGGGGGGTGTATAGGCAGAGGGGAGGGGTTTACACTTTTAAGTGTAATACTTTGTGTGGCCTCCGGAGGCAGAAGCTATACACCCAATTGTCTGGGTCTCCCAATGGAGCGACAAAGAAAATATGATAGTTTGTGGCTGTAGTTCAGCAAATAAAGTTGGGAATTTGTTAAAGATTTATGGTGTCGTCATCACTAAGAAATACATATACTTATCCATCATGTAATATCATCAGGGAGGCATTTGATTGGTTCCTAATTTAGTCTGCAGCAGAATAACACCACTTTCCAGTAAAGTTGGGGCCGGGTTTCGAGCACTGCTACTAATCAGCAGCCACTATCAGCCGAACAGAAGTGGTTCACCCATATTTATTATTGTCTAGATCGATATTATGTTGAGAAACAATGTTTCTCTCAAATACCTTATGTTGGCAATAGTGCCTGTGAGAGGAGCTATTGCGGACCACGGTTCCCCATCGCCTGACCCCCGGGCTCCGTGACCTCGGGGATCCGGTGATGTCACGTCAACTTATTGAGCACATGACATCACCGCGGCCAGCTGCAGTCTTCCTGAGTCGCCGGGCTGTGGGCGGAGTTTCACCACTCAGCACTGTCCAGCGTCACAGCCCATCAGCTCCATCCTCCCTCACAGCAAAGCGCTGCAAGCAGGAGACACGCTGAGCTGTGACGAGCGGTGAATCACCGCCCACACCCAGTGACTCACGGAGACTGCGGTGATGTCACGTGATCAGGAACTTGACATGACATCCCTAAATCCCCGAGGTTACAGAGCCTGGGGGTCAAGCGATGGGGAAGAGAAGACCGCAATAGCGCCTCTCACAGGCAACATAAGGTATTTGAGAGACACATAGTTTCTCAACATAATATCGATCTAGCAGATAATAAATATCGGTGAACCACTTCTTTAAATTTCCCTTAGGCATCCAAGGTTCGTCCAAAGGAACTGCAGGCCATTCCATTGTTATGCTATGTGAGCACTGCAACCAATATCACTCGAGCCTCGGAAGACCCACCACAACATTGCACAATTGGTGCCGATGCAGGAAAGGGGTACTTGTTATATTTGTTTTGCACATGGGAATAAAGAGAATTTTGTTTACTTACCGTAAATTCTTTTTCTTGTAGTTCCGACATGGGAGACCCAAACCATGGGTGTATAGCTAGCGCCTCCGGAGGACACACAAAGTACTACACTCAAACGTGTAGCTCCTCCCTCCGGGCTATATACACTCCCTGGATGACAATCTATCCAGTTCAGTGCAAAAGCTGAAGGAGGACATCCACCCATAAGTAGAGATAGAGTAAAACTCGGCAAAACCAGAACTCTGTCTACTAACAACAGCCGGTGAAACACACGGAACAAAAAACTGCCAACAGGCAACAGGGAGGGTGCTGGGTCTCCCATGTCGGAACTACAAGAAAAATAATTTACGGTAAGTAAACAAAATTCTCTTTTTCTTTATCGTTCCTTCCATGGGAGACCCAAACCATGGGACGTTCCAAAGCAGTCCATGGGTGGGAAATAAACCAAACTGAGAAGTAGGCAAAACCTAACTTCACAAATGGGCGACAGCCGCCTGAAGGATGCGTCTGCCCAAGCTCGTATCTGCCGAAGCATGAGCATGCACTTGGTAGTGCTTCGAAAAAGTGTGCAGACTAGACCAAGTGGCAGCCTGACACACCTGCTGAGCCGTAGCCTGGTGTCTGAAAGCCCAGGAGGCACCGACAGCTCTGGTCGAGTGCGCCTTAATCCCCGGCGGGGGAGGCACCTGAGAACACTGGTAGGCATCGGCGATAGCCGACCTAACCCAACGAGCTAGGGTCGGTTTAGAAGCAGAGAGACCCTTGCGCTGACCCGTGGTTAGCACAAAAAGTGAGGTGCACCGCCGAAAAACGGCGGTGCGTGACACATAGATTCGGAGCGCCCGCACCAAATCCAAGGTGTGCAACGCCTTCTCAAAGCGATGCACAGGGGCCGGACAAAGAGAGGGCAATGAAATGTCCTGGTTAAGGTGGAAGGAAGACACCACCTTAGGGAGAAAGTCCGGAGTCGGACGAAGAACCACCTTGTCTTGGTGAAACACCAAAAAGGGGGATTCCGAAGAAAGCGCAGCCAAATCAGAAACTCTCCTGAGAGAAGTTATGGCTACTAGAAAGACAACTTTCTGTGAAAGTCTAGACAAAGGAACCTCCCTGAGAGGCTCAAAAGGGGGTTTCTGTAAGGCCGTGAGGACCAGATTAAGGTCCCAGGGATCCAAGGGCCGCCGGTAAGGAGGGATGATGTGAGATGCGCCCTGCATGAAGGTGCGCACCTGAGCCAGTCGGGCGATACGCCGCTGGAACAATACCGACAAAGCCGACACCTGTCCCTTGAGGGAATTGAGGGACAGACCTAACTGTAGACCTGACTGTAGAAAAGACAGGATGGTCGGCAAGGAGAACGGCCAAGGAGCATGGCCGGAAGAGCGACACCAGGACAGGAAAATTCTCCAAGTCCTGTGGTAAATCTTGGCCGAGGAAGACTTCCGAGCCTGAGTCATGGTGGAGATGACCTCAGAGGGAATGCCTGAAGCCGTCAGGATCCAGGACTCAAGAGCCACGCCGTCAATCTGAGAGCCGCAGAATTCTGGCGGAAGAACGGACCTTGAGAGAGAAGGTCTGGGCGGTCCGGGAGATGCCACGGCACCTCTACGGACAGGCGGAGCAGGTCTGGGTACCAAGCTGGCCTGGGCCAGTCCGGAGCAATGAGTGTGACTCGACGGCCCTCCGTTCCGATCTTGCGCAGACCCCTGGGCAAGAGCGCTAGAGGGGGAAACACATAGGCCAGACGGAACTGAGACCAATCTTGAACCAGTGCATCTGCTGCGAAGGCTTGAGGATCGTGGGAGCGAGCCACGTAAACCGGAACCTTGTTGTTGTGCCGGGATGCCATTAGATCCACTTCCGGAGTGCCCCACTTGCGGCAGATCGATCTGAACACTGACGGATGCAGGGCCCACTCGCCGCCGTCCACGGTTTGACGGCTGAGATAATCGGCCTCCCAGTTTTCCACGCCTGGGATGTGGACTGCAGATATGGTGGACTTGAAGTCCTCCGTCCACTGGAGGATTCGTTGAACCTCCAACATCGCCAGACGGCTGTGAGTCCCGCCCTGGTGATTGATGTAGGCAACCGCTGTCGCGTTGTCCGACTGAACCCGAATGTGCTTGCCCGCCAACAGGTGGTGAAAGTCTAGGAGAGCTAGAAACACAGCTCTGATCTCCAGCACATTGATCGGGAGGGCTGATTCGGACGGAGTCCAAGTGCCCTGTGCTCGGTGATGGAGAAATACCGCTCCCCAACCGGAGAGGCTGGCATCCGTGGTGAGTATCACCCAGGACGGAGTCAGGAAGGAGCGTCCCTGTGACAGGGAGAGGGGCTGAAGCCACCACTGAAGGGAGTTCCTGGCCTGTGATGACAGAGCCACCAGCCTGTCCAAGGAAGAGATCCGCTTGTCCCAACAGCGGAGAATGTCCAGCTGCAAGGGACGCAGATGGAACTGGGCAAAGGGAACCGCTTCCATTGACGCCACCATCTGACCCAGCACCTGCATGAGGTGTCTGATGGAATGACGGCGGTGCCTCAGCAGAGAGCGCACCGCCAGACGAAGGGACTGCTGTTTGACTAAGGGCAACTTGACAAGTGCCGGCAGAGTCTCGAATTGCATCCCTAGGTACATAAGTACCTGGGTCGGGGTCAGAGTGGACTTGGGCAGGTTGACAAGCCACCCGAGCTGAACTAGCGTGGCGACAGTGAGAGAGACACTCCGCTGGCAGTCTACACTGGATGAGGCCTTGACTAGAAGGTCGTCCAGGTAAGGAATCACTGCCAATCCCTGGAGGTGCAGGACCGCAACCACTGCTGCCATGACCTTGGTGAACACTCGAGGGGCCGTGGCTAAGCCAAAGGGAAGAGCCACGAACTGGAAATGTTCCTCTCCGATTGCAAAGCGTAGCCAACGCTGGTGTGAGACCGCAATAGGCACATGCAGATAGGCATCTCTGATGTCGATGGATGCCAGAAAATCTCCTTGGGTCATTGAGGCAATGACCGATCTCAGAGATTCCATGCGAAAGTGCCGCACCTGAACATGCTTGTTGAGAAGCTTGAGATCCAGGATGGGCCGGGAGGAACCGTCCTTCTTGGGGACTAGAAAGAGGTTTGAGTAGAAACCGCTGAACCATTCCCGGGCGGGAACCGGAACAATTACCCCGTTGGCCTGCAGGGATGCCATGGCCTGAGAGAAGGCGGCGGCCTTGGAGCAAGGGGGTGTGGACAGAAAAAATCTGTTTGGCGGGCTGGAAGAAAATTCTATCCTGTAGCCGTGGGAGATAATATCCCGCACCCACTGATCGGTGACGTGTTGGAACCACACGTCTCCAAAGTGGGAGAGCCTGCCACCGACCAAGGACGTTGCTGGCGCAGCCAGATAGTCAAGAGGAGGCTGCCTTAGTGGCAGCGGCTCCTCCGGTCTTTTGAGGACGCGGCTTTGCGCGCCAGTTCGAATTATGATCCTTGGCTGCGGTAGTGGACACGGTCGAGGGCTTCCAGGATGACCAGTTAGAGGAACGAAAGGAACGAAACCTCGATTGGATCCTGCCCTGGACAGGTTTCCTGGCCTTAGTTTGAGGCAAGGAAGTACTCTTCCCGCCAGTAGCCTCCTTGATTATGTCATCCAGCTGTTCCCCAAACAGCCGGGACCCAGCAAAAGGGAGACTCGCAAGGTACTTTTTTGAGGAAGCGTCTGCTTTCCACTCTCGAAGCCACAAGATCCTGCGGATCGCGAGGGAGTTAGCGGAGGCCACCGCCGTGCGGTGAGAAGCCTCCAGGATGGCAGACATGGCGTAGGATGCAAAAGCCGAAGCTTGAGAAGTTAAGGTCTCCAGCTCAGGCATAGAGTCCCTGGTGAGGGAATGCATCTTCTCCAGAGAGGCAGAGACTGCCTTGAGAGCCCACACTGCCGCAAAAGACGGGGAGAACGAGGCTCCAGCCGCCTCATATACAGACTTGGCCAAAAGGTCAACCTGGCGGTCAGTGGGATCCTTAAGAGAAGTGCCATCAGCCACAGCCACGACTGTGCGGGCTGAGATTCTGGACACCGGAGGGTCTACCTTTGGGGACTGAGCCCATTCCTTAACCACCTCTGGTGGAAAAGGAAAACGGTCATCTGAACTACGCTTCGGAAAACGTTTGTCAGGACAGGCCCTGGGTTTGGTAACAGTGGCCTGAAAGCTTGAGTGGTTAAAAAACATACTTTTAGCTTTCTTAGGTGAGGTAAACTGGTGTATCTCTACCAGAGAGGCTTGCTCCTCAGACTCTGGTGGGTTGAGGTTCAGTACGGAGTTAATGGACGCAATCAAGTCACTAACATCCGCATCACCCTCAGACAAGTCAATGGTACATAGAGGTAGCGTCTGAGCCCACAGTAAACGAGTCCTCCTCGCCCTGCACCTCGGCACGTGAATCAGAGCCGTGGGAAGAGGAAGGAGAAGGGTCCCTGCGTCTCCGTTTAGGGGGACGGGGTCCTGGGACATGCTCTGGGAGCTCTGCAGAGCTAGGAGCAGCCGAAGCACCCTGAGAAGGGGGCTGATGCATGGACAGCAGTGTCCGGGACAGCTGCCCCATGGAGTCGGCAAAAGACTTGGAAATAGCTTGCGAAAAGGATGCTACCCAAGCCGGGGGTTCAGCCACCGGGGCCGAAGCAGCCGGAGGGACCCCTGCGGAGGCTCCAGGCTGAGACACAACCATGTTAGCACAGGCATCACAATGTGGGTATGTGCTTGGCTCTGGCAGAATAAGCTTACAAGCAGTGCATATAGCGTACATGTTTGCAGCCTTGCTCCTAGTGACAGACATGCTGCTGAGGTGGAGGCTCTGCAGCCAGAATACACTCCTGTAGAATGCCTGAGAGTGTAATAAAAGTCCACAACCAGAGGTTGTGGCTTACCAGCCCGTGCTCTCTGTGTGCCCTCCGGATTCCACCGCTCCCCTGTGAAGCGTTAGCCTTCCTGATAGTATGCAGCTGCAGCATCCAGCGCCCTCCAGCGCAAGAACGCTGAGAAAATGGCGCTGGGAGAAAGAGGGGGGGGCGTGTATAAGCCCAAGAGCGGGAAAAACGGAGGGCAGAGAGATACAGGACGATATACAGGGGAGGGAACATCTCCCCAGAGAGGAGTGCCCTCCCCTCTGCTGGTCGGGCGGTGGGCGGCGCTGTATGCAAAACATGCAGAGAAGCCAAAACCGAAACTAGGCCCAAACAGAAGCCGGGGCCTAGATTTAACAATGCGGCCGACGAGCAGGCACCTTCGGCGCGGTTCTCAGGGGAAATCCCCAGAATTGGCCGGAATTTACAGTAACGCTAAAACACATACTGTCCCCCTAATAAAAATACCCGGGACCCCTGAAAAACGTCTCTATACTTAGCTTTGAGACGCAGGGCCATGTCCCTGGAGAGGGGGGTAAATGCTCCTTCCAGCAGGGACCAGACAGGGCTGCGGATGGAGACCGGTCTTCTGCAAGCAGAGAGGACCGTGGAAGCTCCCACTTCAACACAGAGCCTCTTAGAGGATGTGAAGGAGCGCGGCATGTGAAGGCTCCAGCCTTATAAAGTCAACCTTAACAGCACCGCCGACAGAGTGGGGTGTGAAGGGACATGCCGGGAGTCCAGACTGGACCCGCTTTTCTTCCAAATCTTTAAAATAAAATAAAAATGAGAAAAAAATATCAGAGAATGCAAGTGTGTGTATCCTCCTGAAACACAAAGCATTGAACTGGATAGATTGTCATCCAGGGAGTGTATATAGCCCGGAGGGAGGAGCTACACGTTTGAGTGTAGTACTTTGTGTGTCCTCCAGAGGCGCTAGCTATACACCCATGGTTTGGGTCTCCCATGGAAGGAACGATAAAGAAATAGTATTTTATGACGTGCAAAACCCCCTTAAAAACAATCTTCACCATGAAGAACAACAAGGAGTCCTAGAAGCAATAAAATGCCCCCACAGGGACTTGATCGTAAAATCATAGAGTCTGTGTGGGATTACATGAAGAGATAGAAGGATTTTCTCAAGCCTATATACACAGAAGATCTGTGGTTGGTTTTCCAAGATGTTCAAAGTCCTTCAAAAACCTTCTGCAAATGTACCTAGAAGGATTGATGCTATTTTGATGGCAAAGGGTGATGACACTGAATATGGATTTAATTTAGATTTCTTTTTTGCCGATTTATTCACTTTACATTTTGTGAACTGATCAAAATAAAATATTAACACTTATAAAACTGAGTATATGTACAGTACAGACCAAACGTTTGGACACACCTTCTCATTCAAAGAGTTTTCTTTATTTTCATGACTCTGAAAACTGTAGATACACATTGAGGGCATAAAAGAAGGGAATTTTGTTTACTTACCGTAAATTCCTTTTCTTCTAGCTCCAATTGGGAGACCCAGACAATTGGTGTATAGCTTCTGCCTCCGGAGGCCACACAAAGTATTACACTTAAAAGTGTAAAGCCCCTCCCCTTCTGCCTATACACCCCCCGTGCATCACGGGCTCCTCAGTTTTGGTGCAAAAGCAAGAAGGAGGAAACTTATAAATTGGTCTAAAGTAATTCAATCCGAAGGAAGTTCGGAAAACTGAAAACCATTCAACATGAACAACATGTGTACACAAATAACAACAGCCCGAAGGAAACAGGGGCGGGTGCTGGGTCTCCCAATTGGAGCTAGAAGAAAAGGAATTTACGGTAAGTAAACAAAATTCCCTTCTTCTTTGTCGCTCCATTGGGAGACCCAGACAATTGGGACGTCCAAAAGCAGTCCCTGGGTGGGTAAAATAATACCTCGTAATAGAGCCGTAAAACGGCCCCTTCCTACAGGTGGGCAACCGCCGCCTGCAGGACTCGCCTACCTAGGCTGGCATCTGCCGAAGCATAGGTATGCACCTGATAGTGTTTCGTGAAAGTGTGCAGGCTCGACCAGGTAGCCGCCTGACACACCTGCTGAGCCGTAGCCTGGTGCCGCAGAGCCCAGGACGCACCCACGGCTCTGGTAGAATGGGCCTTCAGCCCTGAGGGAACCGGAAGCCCAGAAGACCGGTAAGCTTCGAGAATTGGTTCCTTGATCCACCGAGCCAGGGTTGATTTGGAAGCCTGTGACCCTTTACGCTGGCCAGCGACAAGGACAAAGAGTGCATCCGAGCGGCGCAGTGGCGCCGTACGAGAAATGTAGAGTCTGAGTGCTCTTACCAGATCTAACAAGTGCAAATCCTTTTCACATTGATGAACTGGATGAGGACAAAAAGAGGGTAAGGAGATATCCTGATTGAGATGAAAGGGGGATACCACCTTAGGGAGAAATTCCGGAACCGGACGCAGAACCACCTTGTCCTGGTGAAACACCAGGAAAGGGGCTTTGCATGACAGCGCTGCTAGCTCAGACACTCTCCGAAGTGATGTGACTGCTACTAGGAAGACCACTTTCTGCGAAAGGCGTGAAAGAGAAATATCCTTCATTGGCTCGAAAGGTGGCTTCTGAAGAGCCATCAGCACCCTGTTCAGATCCCAGGGTTCTAACGGACGCTTGTAAGGAGGGACTATGTGACAAACCCCCTGCAGGAACGTGCGTACCTGTGGAAGTCTGGCTAGGCGCTTCTGAAAAAACACAGAGAGCGCTGATACTTGTCCCTTAAGGGAGCCGAGCGACAAACCTTTTTCCAATCCGAATTGAAGGAAGGAAAGAAAAGTGGGCAAGGCAAATGGCCAGGGAGAAAAACCCTGATCAGAGCACCAGGATAAGAAGATCCTCCACGTCCTGTGGTAGATCTTGGCGGACGTTGGTTTCCTAGCCTGTCTCATAGTGGCAATGACCTCTTGAGATAACCCTGAAGACGCTAGGATCCAGGACTCAATGGCCACACAGTCAGGTTGAGGGCCGCAGAATTCAGATGGAAAAACGGCCCTTGAGACAGCAAGTCTGGTCGGTCTGGTAGTGCCCACGGTTGGCCCACCGTGAGATGCCACAGATCCGGGTACCACGACCTCCTCGGCCAGTCTGGAGCGACGAGGATGGCGCGACGGCAGTCGGACCTGATCTTGCGTAACACTCTGGGCAACAGTGCCAGAGGAGGAAACACATAAGGGAGTTGAAACTGCGACCAATCCTGAACTAAGGCGTCTGCCGCCAGAGCTGTGTGATCTTGAGACCGTGCCATGAATGCCGGGACCTTGTTGTTGTTCCGGGACGCCATTAGGTCGACGTCCGGCATCCCCCAGCGGCAACAGATCTCTTGAAACACGTCCGGGTGAAGGGACCATTCCCCTGCGTCCATGCCCTGGCGACTGAGAAAGTCTGCTTCCCAGTTTTCTACGCCCGGGATGTGAACTGCGGATATGGTGGAGGCTGTGGCTTCCACCCATAGCAGAATCCGCCGGACTTCCTGGAAGGCTTGCCGACTGCGTGTTCCGCCTTGGTGGTTGATGTATGCCACCGCTGTGGAGTTGTCCGACTGAATTCGGATCTGCTTGCCTTCCAGCCACGGCTGGAACGCCTTTAGGGCAAGATACACTGCCCTTATCTCCAGAACATTGATCTGAAGGGAGGACTCTGGCTGAGTCCAGGTACCCTGAGCCCTGTGGTGGAGAAAGACCGCTCCCCACCCTGAAAGACTCGCGTCCGTCGTGACCACCGCCCAGGATGGGGGTAGGAAGGATTTCCCCTTCGACAATGAAGTGGGAAGAAGCCACCACCGAAGGGAGGTTTTGGCTGCCTGAGAAAGGGAGACGTTCCTGTCGAGGGACGCCGACTAGAATGTCCCATTGAAGTGGACGCAGATGAAACTGCGCAAAAGGAACTGCCTCCATTGCTGCTACCATCTTCCCTAGGAAGTGCATGAGGCGCCTCAAGGGGTGTGACTGACCTTGAAGGAGAGATTGCACCCCTGTCTGTAGTGAACGCTGTTTGTCCAGCGGAAGCTTCACTATCGCTGAGAGAGTATGAAACTCCATGCCAAGATATGTCAGTGATTGGGCCGGTGTCAGATTTGACTTTGGGAAATTGATGATCCACCCGAATCTCTGGAGAGTCTCCAGGGCAATGTTCAGGCTGTGTTGGCATGCCACTTGAGAGGGTGCCTTGACAAGCAGATCGTCTAAGTAAGGGATCACCGAGTGTCCCTGAGAGTGCAGGACTGCTACTACTGTTGCCATGACCTTGGTGAAGACCCGTGGGGCTGTCGCCAGGCCGAAAGGCAGTTCCACGAACTGAAGGTGTTCGTCCCCTATGGCGAAACGCAGGAAGCGCTGATGCAATCGGTACGTGGAGATAAGCATCTTTGATGTCGATTGATGCTAGGAAATCTCCTTGGGACATTGAGGCGATGACGGAGCGGAGCGATTCCATCCGGAACCGCCTGGTTTTTACGTGTTTGTTGAGCAGTTTTAGGTCCAGAACGGGACGGAAGGATCCGTCCTTTTTTGGCACCACGAACAAGTTGGAGTAAAAACCGTGACCCTGTTGCTGAAGAGGAACAGGGATCACCACTCCTTCTGCCTTCAGAGTGCACACCGCCTGAAGAAGAGCATCGGCTCGCTCGGGGGGCGGAGATGTTTTGAAGAATCGAGTCGGAGGACGAGAGCTGAACTCTATCCTCTAACCGTGACACAGAATGTCTTTCACCCAACGGCCTTTTACCTGTGGCAGCCAGGCGTCGCAAAAGCGGGAGAGCCTGCCACCGACCGAGGATGCGGTGTGAAGAGGCCGAAAGTCATGAGGAGGCCGCTTTGGGAGCGGTTCCTCCGGCGGTCTTTTTAGGACGTGACTTAGACCGCCATGAATCGGAGTTCCTCTGATCCTTCTGAGGCCTGTTGGACGAGGAGAATTGAGACCTGCCCGCGGGCCGAAAGGACCGAAACCTCGATTGTACCTTCCGTTGTTGAGGTCTGTTTGGTTTGGACTGGGGTAAGGATGAGTCCTTTCCCTTGGATTGTTTAATGATTTCATCCAATCGCTCACCAAACAGGCGGTCGCCAGAAAGAAGGGAATTTTGTTTACTTACCGTAAATTCCTTTTCTTCTAGCTCCAATTGGGAGACCCAGACAATTGACAATTGGGTGTATAGGCTATGCCTCCGGAGGCCGCACAAAGTATTACACTAAAAGTGTAAAGCCCCTCCCCTGCTGCCTATACACCCCCCGTGCTCCCACGGGCTCCTCAGTTTTGGTGCAAAAGCAAGAAGGAGGAAAAAAATTATAAACTGGTTTAAAGTAAATTCAATCCGAAGGAATATCGGAGAACTGAAACCATTCAACATGAACAACATGTGTACACAAAAAAACAGGGGCGGGTGCTGGGTCTCCCAATTGGAGCTAGAAGAAAAGGAATTTACGGTAAGTAAACAAAATTCCCTTCTTCTTTGTCGCTCCATTGGGAGACCCAGACAATTGGGACGTCCAAAAGCAGTCCCTGGGTGGGTAAATAATACCTCATAATAGAGCCGTAACGGCTCCGTCCTACAGGTGGGCAACCGCCGCCTGAAGGACTCGCCTACCTAGGCTGGCATCCGCCGAAGCATAGTTATGCACCTGATAGTGTTTCGTGAAAGTGTGCAGGCTCGACCAGGTAGCCGCCTGACACACCTGCTGAGCCGTAGCCTGGTGCCTCAAAGCCCAGGACGCACCCACGGCTCTGGTAGAATGGGCCTTCAGCCCGGAGGGAACCGGAAGCCCAGCAGAACGGTAAGCTTCGAGAATTGGTTCCTTGATCCACCGAGCCAGGGTTGATTTGGAAGCCTGTGACCCTTTACGCTGGCCAGCGACAAGGACAAAGAGTGCATCCAAGCGGCGCAGGGGCGCCGTACGAGAAATGTAGAGTCTGAGTGCTCTCACCAGATCTAACAAGTGCAAATCCTTTTCACATTGGTGAATTGGATGAGGGCAAAAAGAGGGTAAGGAGATATCCTGATTGAGATGAAAAGGGGATACCACCTTAGGTAGAAATTCCGGAACCGGACGCAGAACCACCTTGTCCTGGTGAAACACCAGGAAAGGGGCTTTGCATGACAATGCTGCTAGCTCAGACACTCTCCGAAGTGAAGTGACTGCTACTAGGAAAACCACTTTCTGTGAAAGGCGTGCGAGAGAAATATCCCTCATTGGCTCGAACGGTGGTTTCTGAAGAACTATCAGCACCCTGTTCAGATCCCAGGGTTCCAACGGACGTTTGTAAGGAGGAACGATGTGACAAACCCCCTGCAGGAACGTGCGTACCTGTGGAAGTCTGGCCAGGCGCTTCTGAAAAAACACAGAGAGCGCAGACACTTGTCCCTTAAGGGAGCCGAGTGACAAACCCTTTTCCAATCCGGACTGAAGAAAGGACAGGAAAGTGGGCAAGGCAAATGGCCAGGGAGAAAAACCCCCAGCAGAGCACCACGACAGGAATATTTTCCACGTCCTGTGGTAGATCTTGGCGGACGTTGGTTTCCTAGCCTGTCTCATAGTGGCAATGACCTCCTGGGATAATCCTGAAGACGCTAAGATCCAGGACTCAATGGCCACACAGTCAGGTTGAGGGCCGCAGAATTCAGATGGAAAAACGGCCCTTGAGACAGCAAGTCTGGTCGGTCTGGTAGTGCCCACGGTTGGCCGACCGTGAGATGCCACAGATCCGGGTACCACGACCTCCTCGGCCAGTCTGGAGCGACGAGGATGGCGCGGCGGCAGTCGGCCCTGATCTTGCGTAACACTCTGGGCAACAGTGCCAGCGGAGGAAACACATAAGGGAGTTGAAACTGCGACCAATCTTGAACTAAGGCGTCTGCCGCCAGAGCTCTGTGATCGTGAGAACGTGCCATGAATGCCGTGACCTTGTTGTTGAGCCGGGACGCCATTAGGTCGACGTCCGGCATCCCCCAGCGGCGACAGATCTCCTGAAACACGTCCGGGGTGAAGGGACCATTCCCCTGCGTCCATGCCCTGGCGACTGAGAAAATCTGCTTCCCAGTTTTCCACGCCTGGGATGTGAACTGCGGAGATGGTGGAGGCCGTGGCTTCCACCCACATCAAAATCCGCCGGACTTCCTGGAAGGCTTGCCGACTGCGTGTTCCTCCTTGGTGGTTGATGTAAGCCACCGCTGTGGAGTTGTCCGACTGAATTCGGATCTGCTTGCCTTCCAGCCACTGCTGGAACGCTTTCAGGGCAAGGTACACTGCCCTGATCTCCAGAACATTGATCTGAAGTGAGGACTCTTGCTGGGTCCACGTACCCTGAGCCCTGTGGTGGAGAAAGACTGCTCCCCACCCTGACAGACTCGCGTCCGTCGTGACCACCGCCCAGGATGGGGGTAGGAAGGATTTCCCCTTCGATAATGAAGTGGGAAGAAGCCACCACCGAAGGGAAGCTTTGGTTGCCTGAGAGAGGGAGACGTTCCTGTCGAGGGACGTCGGCTTCCTGTCCCATTTGCGTAGGATGTCCCATTGAAGAGGACGCAGGTGAAACTGCGCGAAAGGGACTGCCTCCATTGCTGCCACCATCTTCCCCAGGAAGTGCATGAGGCGCCTCAAGGGGTGTGACTGACCTTGAAGGAGAGATTGCACCCCCGTTTGTAGTGAACGCTGCTTGTTCAGCGGAAGCTTCACTATCGCTGAGAGGGTATGAAACTCCATGCCAAGATATGTCAGCGATTGGGCCTGTGTCAGATTTGACTTTGGAAAATTGATGATCCACCCGAAACTCTGGAGAGTCTCCAGAGTAGCGGTGAGGCTGTGCTGGCATGCCTCTTGAGAGGGAGCCTTGACCAGCAGGTCGTCTAAGTAAGGGATCACCGAGTGACCCTGAGAGTGGAGGACCGCAACTACTGCAGCCATGACCTTGGTGAAAACCCGTGGGGCTGTCGCCAGGCCGAACGGCAGTGCCACGAACTGAAGGTGTTCGTCTCCTATGGCGAAGCGCAGGAAGCGCTGATGCTCTGGAGCAATCGGTACGTGGAGATAAGAGTCTTTGATATCGATCGATGCAAGAAAATCTCCTTGGGACATTGAGGCGATGACGGAGCGGAGGGATTCGATCCGGAACCGCCTGGTCTTTACGGGTTTGTTGAGCAGTTTTAGGTCCAGGACAGGCCGGAAAGACCCGTCCTTCTTTGGAACCACAAACAAGTTGGAGTAAAAACCGTGACCCTGCTGCTGAAGAGGAACAGGGACCACCACTCCTTCTGCCTTCAGAGTGCCCAGCGCCTGCAGAAGAGCATCGGCTCGCTCGGGAGGCGGAGATGTTCTGAAAAATCGAGTCGGAGGACGAGAGTTGAACTCTATCCTGTAACCGTGAGACAGAATGTCTCTCACCCAACGGTCTTTTACCTGTGGCAGCCAGGTGTCGGAAAAGCGGGAGAGCCTGCCACCGACCGAGGATGCGATGTGAGGAGGCCGCAAGTCATGAGGAAGCCGCCTTGGTAGCGGCACCTCCGGCGGTCTTTTTAGGGCGTGACTTAGACCGCCATGGATCGGAGTTCGGCGCGGCACGGTGGCTCAGTGGTTAGCACTGCAGTCTTGCAGCGCTGGGGTCCTGGGTTCAAATCCCACCAAGGACACTATCTGCAAGGAGTTTGTATGTTCTCCCCGTGTTTGCGTGGGTTTCCTCCGGGTACTCCGGTTTCCTCCCACACTCCAAAGACATACAGATAGGGACTCTAGATTGTGAGCCCCAATGGGGACAGTGTTGCCAATGTATGTAAAGTGCTATGGAATTAATAGCGCTATATAAATGAATAAAATTATTATTATTAATTATAGTTCCTCTGATCCTTCTGAGGCCTTTTGGACGAGGAGAATTGGGACCTGCCCGCACCCCGAAAGGACCGAAACCTCGACTGTCCCCTCCTCTGTTGGGGTAATTTTGGTTTGGCCTGGGGTAAGGATGTTTCCTTTCCCTTGGATTGTTTGATGATTTCATCCAGCCTCTCACCAAACAAACGGTCGCCAGAAATTGGCAAACCGGTTAAGCACTTTTTGGAAGCAGAATCTGCCTTCCATTCCCGTAGCCACAAGGCCCTGCGTATTGCCACCGAATTGTCGGCTGCAACCGCCGTACGGCTCGCAGAGTCCAGGACAGCATTAATAGCGTAGGACGCAAATACCGACGTTAGAGAGGTTATGGACGCCACTTGCGGCGCAGACGTACGTGTGAGTGCGTCAATTTGCGCCTGACCCGCTGAAATAGCTTGGAGTGCCCATACGGCTGCGAATGCTGGAGCAAAAGACGCGCCGATAGCTTCATAGATGGATTTCAACCAGAGCTCCATCTGTCTGTCAGTGGCATCCTTGAGCGAAGCCCCATCTTCCACTGCAACTATGGATCTAGCCGCCAGTCTGGAGATTGGAGGATCCACCTTGGGACACTGAGTCCAGCCCTTGACCACGTCAGGAGGGAAGGGATAACGTGTATCCTTAAGGTGCTTGGAAAAACGCTTATCTGGACAAACTCGGTGTTTCTGGACTGCTTCTCTGAAGTCGGAGTGGTCCAGAAACATAGTCGTTGTACGCTTGGGGAACCTGAAACGGAATTTCTCCTGCTGAGAGGCTGACTCCTCCACTGGAGGAGCCGAGGGAGAAATATCCAACATTTGATTTATGGACGCGATAAGATCATTCACTATGGCGTCACCATCAGGAGTATCAAGGTTGAGAGCGGCCTCAGGATCAGAATCCTGATCAGCTACCTCCGGGTCATCATACAGAGAGTCCTCCCTCTGAGACCCTGAACAATGTGATGAGGTCGAGGGGATTTCCCAGCGAGCTCGCTTAGGCGGTCTGGGGCTGCGGTCCGTGTCAGAGACCTCACCCCGGGATCTATGAGACACCCCGGGGGAACATTGTTGTCCCAACTGAGGGGAACCAGGGGGCAATGATTCCACAGTGCCCATGGTCTGAGATACCGGTCTGGACTGCAAAGCTTCTAGAATCTTAGCCATAGTCTCAGACAGTCTTTCAGTAAAAACTGTAAACTCCGTCCCTGTCACCTGGACAGTGTTAGCAGGTGGATCCCCCTGGGCCCCCCTTAGCAGAGGCTCCGGCTGAGCAAGTGCCACAGGGGCCGAGCACTGTACACAATGAGGGTCAGTGGAACCTGCCGGTAGCGGGGTCGTACATGCGGCGCAGGCAGCATAGTATGTTTTGGCACCCCTGCTTCTTGTGGGCGCCATGCTGTTGTCTCCCCTGAGCAACACAATAGGGTATATAGCCAGAACTAAACCGTGCACCATACAGTGTAAAGAATAGCCTATAAACATATAACCTATAATTACACTACTGCACAAGTGGGGCCAGCACCTCAGGTGCTGCTTACCGGCCGCTTAAAGCGGTTGTGTGGCCACCAGAATCCCTGCCTGGGTCTCCCAGAGCTTGTCCCCCCTCTGCAGCGTCAGAGTAGCTGACAGGAATGGCTGCCGGCGTCCTGAGGAGAGGAGGGAGCCGTGGGCGTGACCCAGAAAGTGCGGGAACTGGTGCCCCACTGTGCACAGTGAGGAGGGTGGAGTATGCAAAGCATGCTCCAGCCCTCAGTGCTGCCGTCCTGCACAGCGTCCCGCCCTCCCCCTGACTGGCAGGCCTGGGGGCGGGAAGAAAAAGAGACTAGGCCGCAAAAGCCGGGGACTCAAGTTATAAGAGCGGCCGCCGTAAAAGCGCGGTCGGCGCGGAAGTCCCCGGCGCACTAACAGTCCCAGCCGCGCCACAGTAATAACAATGGTAGCGGCGGTCAGCGCGGTAGTCCCCATACACTAACGCACTCAGCGACGCTGCAGTGTGTAATGGCACAAACGCGGTCAGCGCCGCGGTCCCCGGTGCACTAGCACACCCAGCAATGCTGGAGTGTTGCTGTGCGCGGTCCCCACGGGGACACAGAGTACCTCAAAGTAGCAGGGCCATGTCCCTGAACGATACTCGGCTCCTATCCAGCAGAGTCCTCAGGAGCTGTGGATGGAGCACGGTCTCAGTGCCTTGAGACCGATTAGGATCCCACTTCACCCAGAGCCCTAAGGGGGATGGGGAAGGAAAACAGCATGTGGGCTCCAGCCTCCGTACCCGCAATGGATACCTCAACCTTAACAACACCGCCGACAAGAGTGGGGTGAGAAGGGAGCATGCTGGGGGCCCTGTTAAGGGCCCTCTTTTCTTCCATCCGACATAGTCAGCAGCTGCTGCTGACTAAGCTGTGGAGCTTATGCGTGCATGTCTGCCTCCTTCGCACAAAGCAAAAAACTGAGGAGCCCGTGGGAGCACGGGGGGTGTATAGGCAGAAGGGGAGGGGCTTTACACTTTTAGTGTAATACTTTGTGCGGCCTCCGGAGGCATAGCCTATACACCCAATTGTCAATTGTCTGGGTCTCCCAATGGAGCGACAAAGAAATGGCAAACCGGTTAAGAACTTTTTGGAAGCAGAGTCTGCCTTCCATTCACGTAGCCACATGGCCCTGCGGACTGCCACCGAATTGGCGGATGCTACCGCCGTACAGCTCGCAGAGTCCAGGACAGCATTAATGGCGTAGGACGCAAACGCCGACGCCTGAGAGGTTAAGGACACCACCTGCGGAGCAGAGGCACGTGTGACTGCATTAATCTGCGAGTGACACGCTGAGATAGCTTGGAGTGCCCATACGGCTGCGAATGCCGGAGCAAAGGACGCGCCGATAGCTTCATAGATGGATTTCAACCAGAGCTCCATCTGTCTGTCAGTGGCATCCTTGAGTGAAGCCCCATCTTCCACGGCAACTATGGATCTAGCCGCCAGTCTGGAGACTGGAGGATCCACCTTGGGACACTGAGCCCAACCCTTGACAATGTCAGGGGGAAAGGGATAACGTGTGTCCTTAAGGCGCTTGGAAAAACGCTTATCTGGACAAGCTCGGTGTTTCTGGACTGCCTCTCTGAAGTCAGAGTGATCCAGAAACGTACTCATTGTACGCTTGGGAAACCTGAAACGGAATCTCTCCTGCTGAGAAGCTGACTCCTCAATTGGAGGAGCTGGGGGAGAAAGATCCAACACCTGATTGATGGTCGCTATCAGGTCATTCACTATGGCGTCTCCTTCAGGTGTATCTAGGTTGAGAGTGGCCTCAGGATCAGAATCCTGATCTGCCACCTCCGCTTCATCATCCAGAGAGTCCTCCTGCTGAGACCCTGAGCAGTGTGATGAAGTCGAGGGAATTTCCCAGCGAGCCCGCTTAGGCGGCCTGGGACTGCGGTCCGTGTCAGAGACCTCACCCTGGGACCTATGAGTCACCCCAGGAGCACTTTGCTGCTCCAACCGAGGGGGGCCTGGGGTCAATGATTCAACAGTGCCCGGGGCCTGAGTTACCGGTCTGGACTGCAAGGCTTCTAGTATCTTAGCAGACCATTTATCCATACTCTCAGAAAGTTTGTCAGCAAATACTGCAAACTCCGTCCCTGTCACCTGGACAGTGGTAGCAGGTGGTTCCACTTGGGCCACCTGTAGCAGAGGCTCCGGCTGAGTAAGTGCCACAGGGGCCGAGCATTGCACACAATGAGGGTCGGTGGAACCTGCCGGTAGTATAGCCGCACATGAGGTACAGGTTGCAAAGTAAGCTTGTGCTTTGGCACCCTTGCTTTTTGCGGACGACATGCTGTTGTTCTCCTCTGAGTACAATCCAGGAGGGTATATAGCCAAAAATCAACAGTGCGACCGTACAGTGTAAATGTATAGCATATAAGCATATATATATATATATATATATATATATACACACTTCGGCACTCAGTGGGGCCAGCACCTAGAAACAGGTGCTGCTTACCGACCGCCCAAAGCGGTTGTGTGATCACCAGATTCCCTGCCTGGGCCTCCCAGAGCCGTGATGTCTCTCCTCTCCAGCTTCAGATGTGCTGACAGGAATGGCTGCCGGCGTTCTGTGAGGAGGAGGGGGCCGTGGGCGTGCCCTAGAAAGTGCGGGAATCTGGTGCCCCACGGTGCTCAGTGAGGGGGGAGGAGGATACAAAGTATGCTCCAGCCCTCAGCGCTGACGTCCTGTGCAGCGTCCCGCCCTTCCCCTGACTGGCAGGCCTGGGGGCGGGAATATGCGGTACTAGGCCGCAAAAGCCGGGGACTAAAGTTATAAGCGCGGCCGGCAAATAAGCGCGGTCAGCGCGGTAGTCCCCGGCGCACTAACACACCCAGCAGTGCTGCAGCGTGTATGGCACAAGCGCTCCATGCGCGGTCCCCAAGGGGACACAGAGTACCTCACAGTAGCAGGGCCTTGTCCCTGACGATACCCGGCTCCTGTCCAGCAGATTCCCCAGGGGCTGCGGAGGGAGCACGGTCCCAGTGCCTGGAGACCGATTAGGATCCCACTTCACCCAGAGCCCTAAGGGATGGGGAAGGAAAGCAGCATGTGGCTCCTGCCTGTGTACCCGCAATGGGTACCTCAACCTTAACAGCACCGCCGACCAGAGTGGGGTGAGAAGGGAGCATGCTGGGGGCCCTGTATGGGCCCTCTTTTCTTCCATCCGACATAGTCAGCAGCTGCTGCTGACTAATTTGTGGAGCTATGCGTGCATGTGTGCCTCCTTCGCACAAAGCATAAAAACTGAGGAGCCCGTGATGCACGGGGGGTGTATAGGCAGAAGGGGAGGGGCTTTACACTTTTAAGTGTAATACTTTGTGTGGCCTCCGGAGGCAGAAGCTATACACCAATTGTCTGGGTCTCCCAATGGAGCGACAAAGAAACTATGAATTAGCACATGTGGAATGAAATACTTAACAAAAAAGTGTGAAACAACTGAAAAGATGTTTTATATTCTAGGTTCTTCAAAGTAGCCACCTTTTGCTTTTATTACTGCTTTGCACACTCTTGGCATTCTCTTGATGAGCTTCAAGCGGTAGTCACCGGAAATGGTTTTCACTTCACAGGTGTGCCCTGTCAGGTGTAATAAGTGGGATTTCTTGCCTTATAAATGGGGTTGAGACCATCAGTTGTGTTGTGCAGAAGTCTGGTGGATACACAGCTGATAGTCCTACTGAATAAACTGTTAGAATTTGTATTATGGCAAGAAAAAAGCAGCTAAGTAAAGAAAAATGAGTGACCATCATTACTTTAAGAAATGAAGGTCAGTCAGTCCGAAAAGAAGGGAATTTTGTTTACTTACCGTAAATTCCTTTTCTTCTAGCTCTAATTGGGAGACCCAGACCATTGGGTTGTATAGGCTATGCCTCCGGAGGCCGCACAAAGTACTACACTTAAAAGTGTTAAGCCCCTCCCCTTCTGCCTATACACCCCCCGTGCTCCCACGGGCTCCTCAGTTTTGGTGCAAAAGCAAGAAGGAGGAAAAAGAATTATAAACTGGTTTAAAGTAACTTCAATCCGAAGGAATATCGGAGAACTGAAACCATTCAACATGAACAACATGTGTACACAAAAAAACAGGGGCGGGTGCTGGGTCTCCCAATTAGAGCTAGAAGAAAAGGAATTTACGGTAAGTAAACAAAATTCCCTTCTTCTTTGTCGCTCTATTGGGAGACCCAGACCATTGGGACGTCCAAAAGCAGTCCCTGGGTGGGTAAAATAATACCTCGTAAGAGAGCCGTAAAACGGCCTCTTCCTACAGGTGGGCAACCGCCGCCTGAAGGACTCTTCTACCTAGGCTGGCATCCGCCGAAGCATAGGTATGCACTTGATAGTGCTTCGTGAAAGTGTGCAGACTCGACCAGGTAGCCGCCTGACACACCTGCTGAGCCGTAGCCTGGTGCCTCAAAGCCCAGGACGCGCCCACGGCTCTGGTAGAATGGGCCTTCAGCCCTGAGGGAACCGGAAGCCCAGCCGAACGGTAAGCTTCGATAATTGGCTCCTTGATCCACCGAGCCAGGGTTGATTTGGAAGCCTGTGACCCTTTACGCTGGCCAGCGACAAGGACAAAGAGTGCATCCGAGCGGCGCAGGGGCGCCGTACGAGAAATGTAGATTCTGAGTGCTCTCACCAGATCTAACAAGTGCAAATCCTTTTCACATTGGTGAACTGGATGAGGACAAAAAGAAGGTAAGGAGATATCCTGATTGAGATGAAAGGGGGATACCACCTTAGGGAGAAATTCCGGAACCGGACGCAGAACCACCTTGTCCTGGTGAAACACCAGGAAAGGGGTTTTGCATGAAAGCGCTGCTAGCTCAGACACTCTCCGAAGTGAAGTGACTGCTACTAGAAAAATCACTTTCTGCGAAAGGCGTGAGAGAGGAATATCCCTCATTGGCTCGAATGGTGGTTTCTGAAGAACCATCAGCACCCTGTTCAGATCCCAGGGTTCTAACGGCCGCTTGTAAGGAGGGACGATGTGACAAACCCCCTGCAGGAACGTGCGTACCTGTGGAAGTCTGGCTAGGCGCTTCTGGAAAAACACAGAGAGCGCTGAGACTTGTCCCTTAAGAGAGCCGAGCGACAAACCCTTTTCCAGTCCAGATTGAAGGAAGGACAGAAAAGCGGGCAAGGCAAAAGGCCAGGGAGAAATACCCTGAGCAGAACACCACGACAGGAAAATTTTCCACGTCCTGTGGTAGATTTTAGCGGACGTTGGTTTCCTAGCTTGTCTCATAGTGGCAATGACGTCTTGAGATAACCCTGAAGACGCTAGGATCCAGGACTCAATGGCCACACAGTCAGGTTGAGGGCCGCAGAATTCAGATGGAAAAACGGCCCTTGAGATAGCAAGTCTGGTCGGTCTGGTAGTGCCCACGGTTGGCCGACCGTGAGATGCCACAGATCCGGGTACCACGACCGCCTCGGCCAGTCTGGAGCGACGAGGATGACGCGGCGGCATTCGGCCCTGATCTTGCGTAACACTCTGGGCAACAGTGCCAGCGGAGGAAACGCATAAGGGAGCTGAAACTGCGACCAATCCTGAACTAAGGCGTCTGCCGCCAGAGCTCTGGGATCTTGAGACCGTGCCATGAACATTGGTACCTTGTTGTTGTGCCGGGACGCCATGAGGTCGACGTCCGGCACCCCCCAGCGGCAACAGATCTCCTGAAACACGTCCGGGTGAAGGGACCATTCCCCTGCGTCCATGCCCTGGCGACTGAGATAATCTGCTTCCCAGTTTTCCACGCCTGGGATGTGAACTGCGGATATGGTGGAGGCCGTGGCTTCCACCCACATCAAAATCCGCCGGACTTCCTGGAAGGCTTGCCGGCTGCGTGTGCCGCCTTGGTGGTTGATGTATGCCACCGCTGTGGAGTTGTCCGACTGAATTCGGATCTGCTTGCCCTTCAACCACTGCTGGAACGCTTTCAGGGCAAGATACACTGCCCGTATTTCCAGAACATTGATCTGAAGCGAGGACTCTTGCTGGGTCCACGTACCCTGAGCCCTGTGGTGGAGAAAAACCGCTCCCCACCCTGACAGACTCGCGTCCGTCGTGACTACTTCCCAGGATGGGGGTAGGAAGGATTTCCCCTTCGATAATGAAGTGGGAAGGAGCCACCACCGAAGGGAAGCTTTGGTCGCCTGAGAGAGGGAGACGGTCCTGTCGAGGGACGTCGGCTTCCTGTCCCATTTGCGTAAGATGTCCCATTGAAGGGGACGCAGGTGAAACTGCGCGAAAGGGACTGCCTCCATTGCTGCCACCATCTTCCCCAGGAAGTGCATGAGGCGCCTCAAGGGGTGTGACTGGCCTTGAAGGAGAGATTGTACCCCTTTCTGTAGTGACTGCTGCTTGATCAGCGGAAGCTTCACTATCGCTGAGAGGGTATGAAACTCCATGCCAAGATATGTCAGCGATTGGGCCGGTGTCAGATTTGACTTTGGAAAATTGATGATCCACCCGAAACCCTGGAGAGTCTCCAGGGTAGCGTCGAGGCTGCGTTGGCATGCCTCTTGAGAGGGTGCCTTGATCAGCAGATCGTCCAAATACGGAATCACCGAGTGACCCTGCGAGTGTAGGAGCGCTACTACAGTAGCCATCACCTTGGTAAAAACCCGTGGGGCTGTTGACAGGCCGAACGGCAGTGCCACAAATTGCAGGTGTTCGTTTCCTATGGCGAAGCGCAAGAAGCGCTGGTGCTCTGGAGCAATCGGTACGTGGAGATAAGCATCTTTGATATCGATCGATGCAAGGAAATCTCCTTGGGACATTGAGGCGATGACGGAGCGGAGGGATTCCATCCTGAACCGTCGGGTTTTTACGTGTTTGTTGAGCAGTTTCAGGTCCAGGACCGGGCGGAAAGACCCGTCCTTCTTTGGGACCACAAACAAGTTGGAGTAAAAACCGTGGCTCTGTTGCTGAAGAGGAACAGGGACCACCACTCCTTCCGCCTTCAGAGTGCCCAGTGCCTGCAGAAGAGCCTCGGCTCGCTCGGGAGGCGGGGATGACCTGAAGAATCGAGTCGGGGGACGAGAGGTGAACTCTATCTTGTAACCGTGAGACAGAATGTCTCTCACCCAGCGGTCTTTTATTTGTGGCAGCCAGGTGTCGCAAAAGCGGGAGAGCCTGCCACCGACCGAGGATGCTACTAGAGGAGGTCGAAAGTCATGAGGAAGCCGCTTTGTTAGCGGCGCCTCCGGTGGTCTTTTTAGGACGTGACTTAGACCGCCATGCATCAGAGTTCCTTTGTTCCTTCTGAGACCCTTTGGACGAGGAGAATTGGGACCTGCCCGCGCCCCGAAAGGACCGAAACCTCGACTGCCCTCTCCTCTGTTGGGGTATGTTCTGTTTGGGCTGGGGTAAGGATGTATCCTTTCCCTTGGATTGTTTGATGATTTCATCCAGACGCTCGCCAAACAGCCTGTCGCCAGAAATTGGCAAACTGGTTAAGCGCTTTTTGGAAGCAGAATCTGCCTTCCATTCTCGTAGCCACAAGGCCCTGCGGAGTACCACCGAATTGGCGGCCGCAACCGCCGTACGGCTCGCAGAGTCCAGGACAGCATTAATAGCGTAAGACGCAATTGCCGAGGTCTGGGTGGTAATGGATGCCACTTGTGGCGCGGCCGCTTCAATTTGCGCCTGACCTGCTGAGATAGCTTGTAGCGCCCATACGGCTGCGAATGCTGGGGCAAAAGAAGCTCCGATAGCTTCATAGATGGATTTCAACCAGAGCTCCATCTGCCTGTCAGTGGCATCTTTGAGTGAAGCCCCATCTTCCACTGCAAGTATGGATCTAGCTGCCAGTCTGGAGATTGGAGGATCCACTTTGGGACACTGAGTCCAACCTTTAACCACGTCAGGGGGAAAAGGATAACGTGTATCCTTAAGGCGCTTAGAAAAACGCTTATCTGGACAAGCATGGTGATTCTGGACTGCCTCTCTGAAATCAGAGTGGTCTAGAAACATACTCGGTGTACGCTTGGGGAACCTGAAACGGAATTTCTCCTGCTGAGACACTGACTCCTCCGCCGGAGGAGCTGAGGGAGAGATATCCAGCATTTGATTGATGGACGCAATAAGATCGTTCACTATGGCGTCCCCGTCTGGAGTATTAAGATTGAGAGCGCCCTCAGGATCAGAATCCTGATCAGCTGTCTCCGCATCATCAACCAGAGATTCCCCCCGCTGAGACCCTGAACAATATGATGTCGAGGAAAATTTTAAGCGAGCCCGCTTATTCGGTCTGGGGCTGGGGTCTAAGTCATAACCCTCAGCCTGGGATGTATGAGATACCCCTGGAGGACATTGTTGGACCAACTGAGGGGGGTCAGGGGACAATGATTCAACAGAGTCCCTTTGCTGAGATACCGGCCTGGACTGCAAGGCTTCTAGTATCTTAGCCATAGTCTCAGAGAGTTTTGCAAACTCAGTCCCCGTCACCTGGACAGTGTCAACAGGTGGCTCCCCCTGGGCCCCTCTTAGCAGAGGCTCCGGCTGAAGACGTGTCACAGGGGCCGAACAGTGCACACAATGAGGGTCAGTGGAACCTGCCGGTAGTGGGGTCATACATGTGGCGCAGGCAGCATAATAAGCCTGTGTTTTGGCACCCCTGCCTTTTGTGGGCGCCATGCTATTGTTTTCCCTGTGTAACACAATAGGGTATATAGCCAGAATGAACTGTGCTCATACAGTGTAGAGTATATACTATACACAAATAATGTATCAATACACTACAGCACCATGGGGCTAGCACCAACAGGTGCTGCTTACCACCCGCTTTAAAACGGATGTGAGGCCACCAGAGACCGTTTCTGGGTCTCCCAGGGTTAATCCCTCTCTGCAGCGTCGGAGGAGCTGACAGGAATGGCTGCGGCGTCCTGACGAGAGGAGGGAGCCGTGGCCGTGGCCGAGAAAGTGCGGGAACTGGTGCCCGCACTGTGCACAGTGAGGGGGGGGGTGGAGTATGCAAATCATACTCCAGCCCTCAGTGCTGCTCGTTCCGTGCAGCGTCCCGCCCTTCCCCCTGCCTGTCAGGGCTGAGGGCGGGAGAAAGGGAAAACTAGGCCGCAAGCAAGCCGGGGACTCGAGTATAAGCGTGGCCGCCGTAAAAGCGCGGCACACGCCGAAGTCCCCGGCGAACTACAAGTCCCAGCCGCGCCGCAGTTTCCCATGGCAGCGGCGGTTAGCGCGGTAGCCCCTACATATAAACACACTCAGCGACGCTGAGTGTGTAATGGCACATTTAACCCGGTCAGCGCCGCGGCCCGGTGCACTAGCACACCCAGCAAAGCTGAGGTGTTGCCGTGCGCGGTCCCCACAGGGATACAGAGTACCTTCACGTAGCAGGGCCATGTCCCTGAACGGTACCCGGCTCCTATCCAGCAGTCTCCACAGGAGTTGTGGATGAAGCACGGTCTCGGTGCCTGGAGACCGATGGGATCCCACTTCGCCCAGAGCCCTGAGGGGGATGGGGAAGGAAAGCAGCATGTGGGCTCCAGCCTCCGTACCCGCAATGGATACCTCAACCTTAACAACACCGCCGACAAGAGTGGGGTGAGAAGGGAGCATGCTGGGGGCCCTATATGGGCCCACTTTTCTTCCATCCGACATGGTCAGCAGCTGCTGCTGACCAATCTGTGGAGCTGTGCGTGCATGTCTGCCTCCTTCGCACAAAGCAAAAAACTGAGGAGCCCGTGGGAGCACGGGGGGTGTATAGTCAGAAGGGGAGGGGCTTAACACTTTTAAGTGTAGTACTTTGTGCGGCCTCCGGAGGCATAGCCTATACAACCCAATGGTCTGGGTCTCCCAATAGAGCGACAAAGAAATTGGGAAAACTTTGAAAGTGTCCCCAAGTGCAGTGGCAAAAACCATCAAACGCTACCAAGAAACTGGCTCACATGAGGACCGCCCCAGGAAAGGAAGACCAAGAGTCACCTCTGCTGCGGAGGATAAGTTTATCTGAGTCACCAGCCTCAGAAATCACAGGTTAACAGCAGCTCAGATTAGATACCAGGTCAATGCCACACAGAGTTCTAGCAGCAGACACATCTCTAAAACAACAGTTAAGAGGAGACTTTGTGCAGTAGGCCTTCATGGTAAAATAGCTGCTAGGAAACCACTGCTAAGGACAGACAACGAGCAGAAGATACTTGTTTGGGCTAAAGAACACAAGGAATGAACATTAGACATTAGACTAGTGGAAATCTGTGCTTTGGTCTCATGAGTCCAAATTTGAGATCTTTGGATCCAACCACCGTGTCTTTGTACGATGCAGAAAAGATGAACGGATGGACTCTACATGCCTGGTTCCCACCAAGAAGCATGGAGGAGGAGGTGTGATGGTGTGGGGGTGCTTTGTTGGTGACACTGTTGGGGATTTATTCAAAATTGAAGGTATACTGAACCAGCATGGCTACCACAGCATCTTGCAGTGGCATGCTATTCCATCCGATTTGCATTTAGTTGGACCATCATTTATTTTTCAACAGGACAATGACCCCAAACACACCTCCAGGCTGTGTAAGGGCTATTTGACTAAGAAGGAGAGTGATGGGGTGCTACGCCAGATGACCTGGCCCCAATCGAGATGGTTTGGGGTGAACTGGTTCGCAGAGTGAAGGCAAAAGGGCCAACAAGTGCTAAGCATCTCTGGGAACTCCTTCAAGATTGTTGGAAGACCATTTCCGGTGACTACCTCTTGAAGCTCATCAAGAGAATGCCAAGAGTGTGCAAAGCAGTAATCAAAGCAAAAGGTGGCTACTTTGAAGAACATAGAATATAAGACATATTTTCAGTTGTTTCACACTTTTTTGTTAAGTATTTCAGTCCACATGTGCTAATTCATAGTTTTTATGCCCTCAATGTGTATCTACAATTTTCAGAGTCATGAAAATAAAGAAAACTCTTTGAATGAGAAGGTGTGTCCAAACGTTTGGTCTTTACTTTATCTAAATATCAATAGTGGACAAGTGCGCTTCATCGGTCACTCACGTTCTTAGTCCATTTCCCGCGGAATCCACACAGTCATATGACCCCATCATACTGGTTAAAGCGGTGGAAACATAGATCAAGTCCTGGAAACCTTCGTAATAATAAGAGACACATTTTTTAACACAGGCAAAGAATCCAACAGCAGTAACTGAAGAAATGATGCCGATAGATAAAGAAGCCATTCATTACCAGGATAAAGAGTAATTAGAAAAGTGATGAAAGCTAAAAGAAAATCATTAAAAGGAACCCATGACTGATGAGGAGTCTATTCTAGAGAACAGCAACCTTCGACACTCCAGCTGCTGTTACATTGCAACTCCCAGCATATTGTGACAGCGACAAGCTGTCAGGACATGTTGGGAGTTGTAGTTTGCCAGCATCTGGAGTGCCGAAGGTTGCTGATCCCTGTTTTATTCTATGACTCGTTCAGAAAGGTTTCAAAAGAGTGATCTAGACAGCAGGCAACATTATATATTGGAATAAATGACGTTCCCATGCATGACAGAGAGAGCTGAGATTTCTTACATACAGTGCCTTGAAAAAGTATTCATACCCCATGAACATTATCACATTTTTAACATTACTCCCACAAACGTAAATGGATTTTATGTGATAAACCAACAAAAGAAGGGAATTTTGTTTACTTACCGTAAATTCCTTTTCTTCTAGCTCCAATTGGGAGACCCAGACAATTGGGTGTATACGCTATGCCTCCGGAGGCCGCACAAAGTATTACACTTAAAAGTGTTAAGCCCCTCCCCTTCTGCCTATACACCCCCCGTGCTCCCACGGGCTCCTCTGTTTTGGTGCAAAAGCAAGAAGGAGGAAAAAGAATTATAAACTGGTTTAAAGTAACTTCAATCCGAAGGAATATCGGAGAACTGAAACCATTCAACATGAACAACATGTGTACACAAAAAAACAGGGGCGGGCGCTGGGTCTCCCAATTGGAGCTAGAAGAAAAGGAATTTACGGTAAGTAAACAAAATTCCCTTCTTCTTTGTCGCTCCATTGGGAGACCCAGACAATTGGGACATCCAAAAGCAGTCCCTGGGTGGGTAAAATAATACCTCGTAAGAGAGCCGTAAAACGGCCTCTTCCTACAGGTGGGCAACCGCCGCCTGAAGGACTCGTCTACCTAGGCTGGCATCCGCCGAAGCATAGGTATGCACCTGATAGTGTTTCGTGAAAGTGTGCAGGCTCGACCAGGTAGCCGCCTGACACACCTGCTGAGCCGTAGCCTGGTGCCTCAAAGCCCAGGACACGCCCACGGCTCTGGTAGAATGGGCCTTCAGCCCTGAGGGAACCGGAAGCCCAGCCGAACGGTAGGCTTCGAGAATTGGCTCCTTGATCCACCGAGCCAAGGTTGATTTGGAAGCCTGTGACCCTTTACGCTGGCCAGCGACAAGGACAAAGAGTGCATCCGAGCGGCGCAGGGGCGCCGTACGAGAAATGTAGAGTCTGAGTGCTCTCACCAGATCTAACAAGTGCAAATCCTTTTCACATTGGTGAACTGGATGAGGACAAAAAGAAGGTAAGAAGATATCCTGATTGAGATGAAAGGGGGATACCACCTTAGGGAGAAATTCCGGAACCGGACGCAGAACCACCTTGTCCTGGTGAAAAACCAGGAAAGGGGCTTTGCATGACAGCGCTGCTAGCTCAGACACTCTCCGAAGTGAAGTGACTGCTACTAGAAAAACCACTTTCTGCGAAAGGCGTGAGAGAGAAATATCTCTCATTGGCTCGAATGGTGGTTTCTGAAGAACCAGCAGCACCCTGTTCAGATCCCAAGGTTCTAACGGCCGCTTGTAAGGAGGAACGATGTGACAAACCCCCTGCAGGAACGTGCGTACCTGTGGAAGTCTGGCTAGGCGCTTCTGGAAAAACACAGAGAGCGCTGAGACTTGTCCCTTAAGGGAGCCGAGCGACAAACCCTTTTCCAGTCCAGATTGAAGGAAGGACAGAAAAGTGGGCAAGGCAAAAGGCCAGGGAGAAAAACCCTGAGCAGAGCACCACGACAGGAAAATTTTCCACGTCCTGTGGTAGATCTTGGCGGACGTTGGTTTCCTAGCCTGTCTCATAGTGGCAATGACGTCTTGAGATAACCCTGAAGACGCTAGGATCCAGGACTCAATGGCCACACAGTCAGGTTGAGGGCCGCAGAATTCAGATGGAAAAACGGCCCTTGAGATAGCAAGTCTGGTCGGTCTGGTAGTGCCCACGGTTGGCCGACCGTGAGATGCCACAGATCCGGGTACCACGACCGCCTCGGCCAGTCTGGAGCGACGAGGATGACGCGGCGGCAGTCGGCCCTGATCTTGCGTAACACTCTAGGCAACAGTGCCATCGGAGGAAACACATAAGGGAGCTGAAACTGCGACCAATCCTGAACTAAGGCGTCTGCCGCCAGAGCTCTGGGATCTTGAGACCGTGCCATGAACGTCGGTACCTTGTTGTTGTGCCGGGACGCCATGAGGTCGACGTCCGGCACCCCCCAGCGGCAACAGATCTCCTGAAACACGTCCGGGTGAAGGGACCATTCCCCTGCGTCCATGCCCTGGCGACTGAGATAATCTGCTTCCCAGTTTTCCACGCCTGGAATGTGAACTGCAGAGATGGTGGAGGCCGTGGCTTCCACCCACATCAAAATCCGCCGGACTTCCTGGAAGGCTTGCCGACTGCGTGTGCCGCCTTGGTGGTTGATGTATGCCACCGCTGTGGAATTGTCCGACTGAATTCTGATCTGCTTGCCTTCCAGCCACTGCTGGAACGCTTTCAGGGCAAGATACACTGCCCGTATTTCCAGAACATTGATCTGAAGCGAGGACTCTTGCTGGGTCCACGTACCCTGAGCCCTGTGGTGGAGAAAAAACGCTCCCCACCCTGACAGACTCGCGTCCGTCGTGACCACCTCCCAGGATGGGGGTAGGAAGGATTTCCCCTTCGATAATGAAGTGGGAAGAAGCCACCACCGAAGGGAAGCTTTGGTCGCCTGAGAGAGGGAGACGTTCCTGTCGAGGGACGTCGGCTTCCTGTCCCATTTGCGTAGGATGTCCCATTGAAGAGGACGCAGGTGAAACTGCGCGAAAGGAACTGCCTCCATTGCTGCCACCATCTTCCCCAGGAAGTGCATGAGGCGCCTCAAGGGGTGTGACTGGCCTTGAAGGAGAGATTGTACCCCTGTCTGTAGTGACCGCTGCTTGATCAGCGGAAGCTTCACTATCGCTGAGAGGGTATGAAACTCCATGCCAAGGTATGTGAGCGATTGGGCCGGTGTCAGATTTGACTTTGGAAAATTGATGATCCACCCGAAACTCTGGAGAGTCTCCAGGGTAGCGTCGAGGCTGTGTTGGCATGCCTCTTGAGAGGGTGCCTTGATCAGGAGATCGTCCAAGTAAGGGATCACCGAGTGACCCTGAGAGTGGAGGACCGCTACTACAGTAGCCATAACCTTGGTGAAAACCCGTGGGGCTGTTGCCAGGCCGAACGGCAGTGCCACGAACTGCAGGTGTTCGTTTTCTATGGCGAAGCGCAAGAAGCGCTGGTGCTCTGGAGCAATCGGTACGTGGAGATAAGCATCTTTGATATCGATCGATGCAAGGAAATCTCCTTGGGACATTGAGGCGATGACGGAGCGGAGGGATTCCATCCGGAACCGCCTGGTCGTTACGTGTTTGTTGAGAAGTTTCAGGTCCAGGACAGGACAGGACGGAAAGACCCGTCCTTCTTTGGGACCACAAACAAGTTGGAGTAAAAACCGTGGCCCTGTTGCTGAAGAGGAACAGGGACCACCACTCCTTCTGCCTTCAGAGTGCCCAGCGCCTGCAGAAGAGCCTCGGCTCGCTCGGGAGGCGGGGATGACCTGAAGAATCGAGTCGGGGGACGAGAGGTGAACTCTATCTTGTAACCGTGAGACAGAATGTCTCTCACCCAACGGTCTTTTACCCGTGGCAGCCAGGCGTCGCAAAAGCGGGAGAGCCTGCCACCGACCGAAGATGCGGAGTGAGGAGGCCGAAAGTCATGAGGAAGCCGCTTTGGTAGCGGCACCTCCGGTGGCCTTTTTAGGACGTGACTTAGACCGCCATGCGTCAGAGTTCCTTTGATCTTTCTGAGGCCTTTTGGACGAGGAGAATTGGGACCTGCCCGCGCCCCGAAAGGACCGAAACCTCGACTGCCCCTTCCTCTGTTGGGGTATGTTCGGTTTGGGCTGGGGTAAGGATGTATCCTTTCCCTTGGATTGTTTGATGATTTCATCCAAACGCTCGCCAAACAATCGGTCGCCAGAAATTGGCAAACTGGTTAAGCGCTTTTTGGAAACAGAATCTGCCTTCCATTCCCGTAGCCACAAGGCCCTGCGGAGTACCACCGAATTGGCGGCTGCAACCGCCATACGGCTCGCAGAGTCCAGGACAGCATTAATAGCGTAAGACGCAAATGCCGACGTCTGAGTGGTTATGGACGCCACCTGTGGCGCGGACGTGCGTGTGGCTGCGTCAATTTGCGCTTGACCTGCTGAGATAGCTTGTAGCGCCCATACGGCTGCGAACGCTGGGGCAACAGAAGCGCCGATAGCTTCATAGATGGATTTCAACCAGAGTTCCATCTGCCTGTCAGTGGCATCTTTGAGTGAAGCCCCATCTTCCACTGCAAGTATGGATCTAGCTGCCAGTCTGGAGATTGGAGGATCCACTTTGGGACACTGAGCCCAACTTTTGACCACGTCAGGGGGAAAAGGATAACGTGTATCCTTAAGGCGCTTAGAAAAACGCTTATCTGGACAAGCATGGTGATTCTGGACTGCCTCTCTGAAATCAGAGTGGTCCAGAAACGTACTCGGTGTACGCTTGGGAAACCTGAAACGGAATTTCTCCTGCTGAGAAGCTGACTCCTCCACCGGAGGAGCTGAGGGAGAAATATCCAACATACGATTGATGGACGCAATAAGGTCGTTCACTATGGCGTCCCCGTCCGGAGTATCAAGATTGAGAGCGGCCTCAGGATCAGAATCCTGATCAGCTGTCTCCGCATCATCAACCAGAGATTCCCCCCTCTGAGACCCTGCACAATATGATGATGTCGAGGGAAAATCTAAGCGAGCTCGCTTAGTCGGTCTGGGGCTGGGGTCTGTGTCAGAACCCTCAGCCTGGGATCCATGAGATACCCCGGGAGGACATTGTTGGTCCAGCTGAGGTGGGCCAGGGAACAAAGATTCAACAGAGTCCCTGTGCTGAGATACCGGCCTGGACTGCAAGGCTTCTAGTATCTTAGCCATAGTCTCAGAGAGTTTTGCAAACTCCGTCCCCGTCACCTGAACAGTGTTAGCAGGTGGCTCCCCCTGGGCCCCTCTTAGCAGAGGCTCCGGCTGAGTAAGTGCCACAGGGGCCGAACAGTGCACACAATGAGGGTCAGTGGAACCTGCCGGTAGCGGGGTCGTACATGCGGCGCAGACAACATAATAAGCCTGTGTTTTGGCACCCCTGCCTTTCGTGGGCGCCATGCTATTATCTTCCCTGAGTAACACAATAGGGTATATAGCCAGAAATCAACTGTGCACCATACAGTGTAAAACATATATACCATAAACATATAATGTTACACTACTGCACAATGGGGCTAGCACCACAGGTGCTGCTTACCACCCGCCTAAAGCGGTTGTGAGGCCACCAGAGTCCCTGCCTGGGTCTCCCAGACTTTGTCCCCCTCTGCAGCGTCCGAGGAGCTGACAGGAATGGCTGCCGGCGTCCTGAGGAGAGGAGGGAGCCGTGGGCGTGACCCAGAAAGAGCGGGAACTGGTGCCCACACTGTGCACAGTGAGAGGGGTGGAGTATGCAAAGCATGCTCCAGCCCTCAGTGCTGCTCGTTCTGTGCAGCGTCCCGCCCTTCCCCTGCCTGTCAGGGCTGTGGGCGGGAGGAAAGGAAACTAGGCCGCAAAAAGCCGGGGACTCTAGTAATAAACGCGGCCGCCGTAAAAGCGCGGCCGGCGTGAAAGTCCCCGGCGCACTACAAGTCCCAGCCGCGCCGCAGTGTTTCCATGGCCGCGGCGGTCAGTGCGGCAGTCCCTATACATAAACACACTCAGCAACGCTGAGTGTGTAATGGCACATATTAACCCGGTCAGCGCCGTGGTCCCCGGTGCACTAGCACACCCAGCAAAGCTGGAGTGTTGCTGTGCGCTGTCCCCACAGGGATACAGAGTACCTCCAAGTAGCAGGGCCATGTCCCTGAACGATACCCGGCTCCTATCCAGCAGGCTCCACAGGAGTTGTGGATGAAGCACGGTCTCAGTGCCTGGAGACCGATAGGATCCCACTTCACCCAGAGCCCTGAGGGGGATGGGGAAGGAAAACAGCATGTGGGCTCCAGCCTCCGTACCCGCAATGGATACCTCAACCTTACAACACCACCGACAAGAGTGGGGTGAGAAGGGAGCATGCTGGGGGCTCTATATGGGCCCACTTTTCTTCCATCCGACATGGTCAGCAGCTGCTGCTGACCAATCTGTGGAGCTATGCGTGCGTGTCTGACCTCCTTCGCACAAAGCAAAAAACTGAGGAGCCCGTGGGAGCACGGGGGGTGTATAGGCAGAAGGGGAGGGGCTTAACACTTTTAAGTGTAATACTTTGTGCGGCCTCCGGAGGCATAGCCTATACACCCAATTGTCTGGGTCTCCCAATGGAGCGACAAAGAAAGTAGCAAGTAATAGCAAAGTGTAAAGGATATGATGCATAGTTTTATAAATACTTAAAAATATAAATCTAAAAATTATGACGTGTATTTGTACTCAGTAAGAACATTAAATAAAATCCCAAGTGATCAATTGCCTCCAGAAGTCACTTACTTAGTAAATAGTGTCCACTTGTGTGTAATTTATTTTCTGCATAACTACAGCTGTTATCAAACAAGAGGCCTTCACATAACATTAGGGATCAAACAATATTATGAAAACGAAGGAACACACCAGACAGGTCAGGGATAACAAAGTGGAGAAGAGTACAGCAGAGTTAGATTATAATAAAATAGCTGTTCAATCCATCACCCAAAAATGGAAAGAGTACGGCTCAACTACAAATCTACCAAGACATGGCTGTCCACCTAAACTACATCCCAATCAAAATAGAACTAAATCAGAGAAGCAACCAAGAAGCCCATGGTCACGCAGGAGGAGCTGCAGAGATCCACAGCTCAGAGGAGAGAATCTGTCCACAGGATAACTATTAGTCAATACTCCAAAAATCTGGACTTCATAGACTTAATGGCAAGGAGAAAGCCATTTGTGAAAGAAAGTCATAAGAAATCCTGGTTGCAGGTTGCAAAACCATGTAGGGAACAGAGTGGAAGAAGAAGGTGCTCTGGTCAGGTGAGACCACAGTTAAACTTTCTGGGCTAAATGCAAAACATTATGTGTTGCAGAAAATTAACATTGCACATCGCTCTGAAAACACCATCCCCACCATCAAACACAGTGGTGGCAGCATCATGCTGTGGATAGGCATTTCTTCAGCAGAGACAGGGAAGTTGGTCACAGTTGATTGGAAGATGGATGGAGCTAAATACAGGGCAATCCTGGAGGAAAACATACAAAAGACTTGAGACTGGGGCATACGTTCACCTTACAGCAGGCCATGTCCCTAAATATCCTGCCAGAGCTACAATGGATGGTTTAACTCAAAGCATATTCATGTGTGTGAATGGCCCAGTCACAGTCCAGACCGAAATCCCATTGAGAACCTGTGACAAGACTTGAAAATTGCTGATCACAGACGTCTCTATCCAATCTCACTGAGCTAGAGCCATTTTTCAAAGAAGAATGGGCAAAAAGTTTAGGCTCTAGATGTGCAAAGCTGGTAGAGATATCCCCCAAAAGACCTGCAGCATTAATTGCAGGGAGAGGTGGTCATACAAAGTATTGACTCAGGGGGCTGAATACAAATACATGTCACAATTTTCAGATTTATATTTTTAAAATATTTGGAAAACCATGTACCATTTCCTTTATACTTCACAAATACTTGCTACTTAATATTGGTATATCACACAAAAACCTTAAAAAATACATTAAGTTTGTGGATGTAATGTGAAAAGATGCAAAACAAGAAAGCCTGCGGAGACACCATCACGTGTTTCTCAACGCTGGCAGGAAACTAGCCAGGTCTGTCACCGGGAAGGAACAACTTCGGGAAGGGCAGTCTCCAGTCAAGGAGACCACCTATGCCAAACATGCCATCCATCCACAGACAGCTGTTTCGGGGTATTTGCCCCTCATCAGTGTGGAGTAGGAAACTGGCTAGTGGGAGCAATGCCTAGTAGAAGACTACATAGGTAAGGATGATTGACTGAAGGGAGATAAACATCCAACACGTGATGGTGTCTCCGCGGTGTTGGATGTTGATCTCCCTAAGGTCAACCATCCTTACCTATGTAGTCTTCTACTAGGCATTGCTCCCACTGGTGCCATCCTTGCTTATAATGTGAAAAGATGGGTATGAATACTTTTTTCTATGCACTGTACATACAAAAACCTACACGTATAGATCTGAAAAAAAAATCTTGCAAAAATGAAAACACTGTGCATTAAAAGAGAAAGGATTCCCAGATCACAGGCAGAAAAGCATGGAAAAAGCATCTGGAAGAATAACAGGAGCAGCAGAGATTTATAAAGAAGATTTGCAAAAAGGGAAAGGCGTAGGAGCAGATTCCCCCGGCGTAAGGTCACCACCATTACTGGAAACTCAGAAACAAATGATTGAGGACATATATTAATAAATGGTAATAATGTCATGAATTAAAAATAAGACAAGTGAAAGAGTTTTGGAGTTTCCAGAATGATTAGAGGAGGGATGATCTGTGCAGGAGACAGGCAGGTTACCTATGCCGCTATTTCTGTCCACAGGGGGCGCTGGTGTGGGGTAGGATGCAGCGGCTGGAAGCTGGGTGTCAGGGGGGAAACAGCGCTGTGCTCCTACGTTATAAAGCATGTCGAGCAACACCTTGCGATTGGACCCTTTAAATGGGGGAGGGGAAGAAAATCATCATGTATGGCTGGTTCCAGCTTTTGGAATGGTAATGGAAAAAAAAACATGATCACAAATGCAAATGAAGTGAAGGAAAGAAATACTTTAGAAAACACGGATAATACAGTAATATACTGAAAGAGTTAAATAACCCATCCGAAGAGAAAGCTATTCACACATGTGCTCTGTATACTAAGGAAAATGTATATACACGTATGTGGGATATGTAAGGATGAAGTGTAGACAAATGATTATTTACTACCAGTTATAGACATCGGAGTTTTCCTACACTCCCAAGTTGTTAAAGGGAACCTGTCAGGTGCAATATGCACCCAGTACCACGAGCAGTTCTGGGTGTATATTGCTAATCCCTGCCTAACCGTCCCTGTATACACTAGCATACATAAAGAGATCTATAGAAAACGTATTTCTAAAGATCTTATATCGTATTCTAATGAGAGAGGGCACTAGTCCCCTGGGCGTTAGTTCCCCGGCCAGTCGCCCCCATTAGCATGTTAGTACACCCCTGAGGATGTGCTAACATGCTAATGAATGCGCAGCGTCAGAGGATGATCTCACCTCTCCGCCGCCATTGCGTCCGACGGGGGATTTCGGCTCAGTGCGCAGGATCCCGGAGTTTGGGTGATGCGCAGTATGAAGCCGGGTGTACACGTCCTGGCTTCAAACTGAAGTAGTGCGCAAGACCCAAACTCCGGGGTAATGTGCACTGAGCCGAAATCCAGCGTCGGGTGGCGATGGCAGCGGAGAGGTGAGTGAGATCATCCTGTGACGCTGCGTATTCATTAGCATGTTAGCACATCCACAGGGGTGTACTAACATGCTAATGGGGGCGACTGGCCGGGGAACTAACGCCCAGGGGACTAGTGCCCTCTCTCATTAGCATACGGTAAAAGATCTTTAGAAATACTTTTCTAAAGCTCTCTTTATCTATACTAGTGTATACAGGGACAGTTTGGCAGGAATTAGCAATATACACCCAGAACTGCTCGTGGTCCTGGCTGCATATTGCACCTGACAGGTTCCCTTTAAAGGGATCTTGTCACACTGGAAAGTCAGAGTCATCTGTGTTCAGCGGGATATGGAGCAGATATATAGATTAGTGGGAAATATTCAATAGAACCTAGCATGTTTTTATATTTATTATTGCTCATTCTGTGCTTAAAGAGGTTTTTCACTACTTTTTCACCTTCTCGCCCAATATCATAGTTCTTCTAAACAATACCTTTTGTAATATACTAGTATTTGATGTATAGCTTCTATGAGCGCATCTCAGCAGGGTTCACGTAGTACTGGATTGTTATACAGATCCTTCTTCCTCCTGTTATGTCCGATACTTGCTTTTCCAGCACAGAAATCAGACAAAACGAAAGGAAAAGGTCACTAGGCTCCTGATGGTTGGCGTGGATGTTTTGGAGTGAAACACAATTAGTCTCACATAAGCTGAGCTGACAGTTTCAATCAGCAGTAACAGCAGGGTTCGACAACTAGTGAAGTGCTGCGATCTGCATTTCATAAGCAAAAGGGTTTAGGTAATCCATGGACAGCTGAAAAGTGTTGAACTTTGCAGATCAAACACATAGACATGGTTGTACTGGCAATCGGGCAATTGCAGATGGGCTGGTACCTACCCTGGGCTGCTCTGATACTTGGTATCTCCCAATATCCTCAGCAGCACAGGATGGAGACAGGAAGAGGTGAGCTAATTGCTGGCAAACAGGCTGCAGCAATGCATGATGGACCTTGTAGTATTAGCACACAGTAAGCCTGGGGAGGGGAAGAGATGGATGTAAACTTCAGAGCTGCTGCTGGCAGACACCAAGTGATGCTATCTGCATGATAAAATATTTATATTACTATAATAAGAGTACTTAAGCAAGCATTGTTGACCTTAGGGAGATCAACATATCCACTGCGGAGACACCATCACGTGTTTCTTAACGCAGTGATTCTAGAGCATTGCCCCCTGGGAAGTATGCAAATAAGAAAGCCGCGGAGACACCATCACGTGTTTCTCAACGCTGGCAGGAAACTAGCCAGGTCTTTCACCGGGAAGGAACAACCACGGGAAGGGCAGTCTCCAGTCAAGGAGACCACCTATACCAAACATGGTATCCATCCACAGACAGCCGTTTCGGGGTATCTCCCTAAGGTCAACAATGCTTGCTTAAGTAGTCTTATACTAGGCATTGCCCCCACTAGCCAGATTCCTACTCCACACTGATGAGGGGCAAATACCCCGAAACGGCTGTCTGTGGATGGATACCATGTTTGGTATAGGTGGTCTCCTTGACTGGAGACTGCCCTTCCCGTGGTTGTTCCTTCCCGGTGAAAGACCTGGCTAGTTTCCTGCCAGCGTTGAGAAACACGTGATGGTGTCTCCGCGGCTTTCTTATTTGTATAATAAGAGTAAGGATGCATTTAGTGGCACAAAACACGATTGATGAATAAAAAGAAGGGAATTTTGTTTACTTACCGTAAATTCCTTTTCTTCTAGCTCCAATTGGGAGACCCAGACAATTGGGTGTATAGGCTATGCCTCCGGAGGCCGCACAAAGTATTACACTTAAAAGTGTTAAGCCCCTCCCCTTCTGCCTATACACCCCCCGTGCTCCCACGGGCTCCTCAGTTTTGGTGCAAAAGCAAGAAGGAGGAAAAGAATTAAAAACTGGTTTAAAGTAACTTCAATCCGAAGGAATATCGGAGAACTGAAACCATTCAACATGAACAACATGTGTACACAAAAAAACAGGGGCGGGCGCTGGGTCTCCCAATTGGAGCTAGAAGAAAAGGAATTTACGGTAAGTAAACAAAATTCCCTTCTTCTTTGTCGCTCCATTGGGAGACCCAGACAATTGGGACATCCAAAAGCAGTCCCTGGGTGGGTAAAATAATACCTCGTAAGAGAGCCGTAAAACGGCCTCTTCCTACAGGTGGGCAACCGCCGCCTGAAGGACTCGTCTACCTAGGCTGGCATCCGCCGAAGCATAGGTATGCACCTGATAGTGTTTCGTGAAAGTGTGCAGGCTCGACCAGGTAGCCGCCTGACACACCTGCTGAGCCGTAGCCTGGTGCCTCAAAGCCCAGGACGCGCCCACGGCTCTGGTAGAATGGGCCTTCAGCCCTGAGGGAACCGGAAGCCCAGCCGAACGGTAGGCTTCGAGAATTGGCTCCTTGATCCACCGAGCCAAGGTTGATTTGGAAGCCTGTGACCCTTTACGCTGGCCAGCGACAAGGACAAAGAGTGCATCCGAGCGGCGCAGGGGCGCCGTACGAGAAATGTAGAGTCTGAGTGCTCTCACCAGATCTAACAAGTGCAAATCCTTTTCACATTGGTGAACTGGATGAGGACAAAAAGAAGGTAAGGAGATATCCTGATTGAGATGAAAGGGGGATACCACCTTAGGGAGAAATTCCGGAACCGGACGCAGAACCACCTTGTCCTGGTGAAAAACCAGGAAAGGGGCTTTGCATGACAGCGCTGCTAGCTCAGACACTCTCCGAAGTGAAGTGACTGCTACTAGAAAAACCACTTTCTGCGAAAGGCGTGAGAGAGAAATATCTCTCATTGGCTCGAATGGTGGTTTCTGAAGAACCATCAGCACCCTGTTCAGATCCCAGGGTTCTAACGGCCGCTTGTAAGGAGGAACGATGTGACAAACCCCCTGCAGGAACGTGCGTACCTGTGGAAGTCTGGCTAGGCGCTTCTGGAAAAACACACAGAGCGCTGAGACTTGTCCCTTAAGGGAGCCGAGCGACAAACCCTTTTCCAGTCCAGATTGAAGGAAGGACAGAAAAGTGGGCAAGGCAAAAGGCCAGGGAGAAAAACCCTGAGCAGAGCACCACGACAGGAAAATTTTCCACGTCCTGTGGTAGATCTTGGCGGACGTTGGTTTCCTAGCCTGTCTCATAGTGGCAATGACGTCTTGAGATAACCCTGAAGACGCTAGGATCCAGGACTCAATGGCCACACAGTCAGGTTGAGGGCCGCAGAATTCAGATGGAAAAACGGCCCTTGAGATAGCAAGTCTGGTCGGTCTGGTAGTGCCCACGGTTGGCCGACCGTGAGATGCCACAGATCCGGGTACCACGACCGCCTCGGCCAGTCTGGAGCGACGAGGATGACGCGGCGGCAGTCGGCCCTGATCTTGCGTAACACTCTGGGCAACAGTGCCAACGGAGGAAACACATAAGGGAGCTGAAACTGCGACCAATCCTGAACTAAGGCGTCTGCCGCCAGAGCTCTGGGATCTTGAGACCGTGCCATGAACACCGGTACCTTGTTGTTGTGCCGGGACGCCATGAGGTCGACGTCCGGCACCCCCCAGCGGCAACAGATCTCCTGAAACACGTCCGGGTGAAGGGACCATTCCCCTGCGTCCATGCCCTGGCGACTGAGATAATCTGCTTCCCAGTTTTCCACGCCTGGAATGTGAACTGCAGAGATGGTGGAGGCCGTGGCTTCCACCCACATCAAAATCCGCCGGACTTCCTGGAAGGCTTGCCGACTGCGTGTGCCGCCTTGGTGATTGATGTATGCCACCGCTGTAGAATTGTCCGACTGAATTCTGATCTGCTTGCCTTCCAGCCACTGCTGGAACGCCTTCAGGGCAAGATACACTGCCCGTATTTCCAGAACATTGATCTGAAGCGAGGACTCTTGCTGGGTCCACGTACCCTGAGCCCTGTGGTGGAGAAAAACCGCTCCCCACCCTGACAGACTCGCGTCCGTCGTGACCACCTCCCAGGATGGGGGTAGGAAGGATTTCCCCTTCGATAATGAAGTGGGAAGAAGCCACCACCGAAGGGAAGCTTTGGTCGCCTGAGAGAGGGAGACGTTCCTGTCGAGGGACGTCGGCTTCCTGTCCCATTTGCGTAGGATGTCCCATTGAAGTGGACGCAGGTGAAACTGCGCGAACGGAACTGCCTCCATTGCTGCCACCATCTTCCCCAGGAAGTGCATGAGGCGCCTCAAGGGGTGTGACTGGCCTTGAAGGAGAGATTGTACCCCTGTCTGTAGTGACCGCTGCTTGATCAGTGGAAGCTTCACTATCGCTGAGAGGGTATGAAACTCCATGCCAAGATATGTCAGCGATTGGGCCGGTGTCAGATTTGACTTTGGAAAATTGATGATCCACCCGAAACTCTGGAGAGTCTACAGGGTAGCGTCGAGGCTGTGTTGGCATGCCTCTAGAGAGGGTGCCTTGATCAACAGATCGTCCAAGTACGGGATCACCGAGTGACCCTGAGAGTGGAGGACCGCTACTACAGTAGCCATCACCTTGGTGAAAACCCGTGGGGCTGTTGCCAGGCCGAACGGCAGTGGCACGAACTGCAGGTGTTCGTTTTCTATGGCGAAGCGCAAGAAGCGCTGGTGCTCTGGAGCAATCGGTACGTGGAGATATGCATCCTTGATATCGATCGATGCAAGGAAATCTCCTTGGGACATTGAGGCGATGACGGAGCGGAGGGATTCCATCCGGAACCGCCTGGTCTTTACGTGTTTGTTGAGAAGTTTCAGGTCCAGGACAGGACGGAAAGACCCGTCCTTCTTTGGGACCACAAACAAGTTGGAGTAAAAACCGTGACCCTGTTGCTGAATAGGAACAGGGACCACCACTCCTTCTGCCTTCAGAGTGCCCAGCGCCTGCAGAAGAGCCTCGGCTCGCTCGGGAGGCGGGGATGACCTGAAGAATCGAGTCGGGGGACGAGAGGTGAACTCTATCTTGTAACCGTGAGACAGAATGTCTCTCACCCAACAGTCTTTTACCCGTGGCAGCCAGGTGTCGCAAAAGCGGGAGAGCCTGCCACTGACCGAAGATGCGGAGTGGGGAGGCCGAAAGTCATGAGGAAGCCGCTTTGGTAGCGGCACCTCCGGTGGCCTTTTTAGGACGTGACTTAGACCGCCATGCATCAGAGTTCCTTTGATCTTTCTGAGGCCTTGTGAACGAGGAGAATTGGGACCTGCCCGCGCCCCGAAAGGACCGAAAACTCGACTGCCCCCTCCTCTGTTGGGGTATTTTCGGTTTGGGCTGGGGTAAGGATGTATCCTTTCCCTTGGATTGTTTGATGATTTCATCCAAACGCTCGCCAAACAATCGGTTGGCAGAAATTGGCAAACTGGTTAAGCGCTTTTTGGAAACAGAATCTGCCTTCCATTCCCGTAGCCACAAGGCCCTGCGGAGTACCACCGAATTGGCGGCTGCAACCGCCGTACGGCTCGCAGAGTCCAGAACAGCATTAATAGCGTAAGATGCAAATGCCGAAGTCTGTGTGGTTATGGACGCCACCTGTGGCGCGGACGTGCGTGTGGCTGCGTCGATTTGCGCTTGACCTGCTGAGATAGCTTGCAGCGCCCATACGGCTGCGAATGCTGGGGCAAAAGAAGCGCCGATAGCTTCATAGATGGATTTCAACCAGAGCTCCATCTGCCTGTCAGTGGCATCTTTGAGTGAAGCCCCGTCTTCCACTGCAAGTATGGATCTAGCTGCCAGTCTGGAGATTGGAGGATCCACTTTGGTACACTGAGCCCAACTTTTGACCACGTCAGGGGGAAAGGGATAACGTGTATCCTTAAGGCGCTTAGAAAAACGCTTATCTGGACAAGCATGGTGATTCTGGACTGCCTCTCTGAAATCAGAGTGGTCCAGAAACATACTCTGTGTACGCTTGGGAAACCTGAAACGGAATTTCTCCTGCTGTGAAGCCGACTCCTCCACCGGAGGAGCTGAGGGAGAAATATCCAACATAGGATTGATGGACGCAATAAGGTCGTTCACTATGGCGTCCCCGTCCGGAGTATCAAGATTGAGAGCGGCCTCAGGATCAGAATCCTGATCAGCTGTGTCCGCATCATCAACTAGTAAAACTGTAAAGGGGAAAAAAGCGCAATAGGGTCTTACCCGGTATGAGGGTGGACAAACAATACAAAGAAGCACTCACCTGGTGAGGTTGTGCCAGTCACAACCCCTTATGATATTCTGTGAGTGCCTGGTGGTTTAGCTGCAGCCCCGGGAGAGGAATTTTGTATCACACAGGTAGAAGAAAAGACCGGGTTTATGCCGCGCTGAAAACCACTGATGCGTGTAAATTAAAAGATTTCCTTTTTATTGGATAGTTCCTACGCGTTTCAGAGACATCCGTCTCCTTCCTCAGGAAAAGAAATCATATTACAGCAAGGCCGCTTGGACCTATATATCAATATATATCAATCGATATATAGGTCCAAGCGGCCTTGCTGTAATATGATTTCTTTTCCTGAGGAAGGAGACGGATGTCTCTGAAACGCGTAGGAACTATCCAATAAAAAGGAAATCTTTTAATTTACACGCATCAGTGGTTTTCAGCGCGGCATAAACCCGGTCTTTTCTTCTACCTGTGTGACGCATCATCAACTAGAGATTCCCCCCGCTGAGACCCTGAACAATATGAGGATGTCAAGGGAATTGTCAAGCGAGCTCGCTTAGTCGGTCTGGGGCCGGGGTCTGTGTCAGAGCCCTCAGCCTGGGATCCATGAGACACCCCAGGAGGACATTGTTGGTCCAACTGAGGTGGGCCAGGGGACAAAGATTCAACAGAGTCCCTGTGCTGAGATACCGGCCTGGACTGCAAGGCTTCTAGTATCTTAGCCATAGTCTCAGAGAGTTTTGCAAACTCTGTCCCCGTCACCTGAACAGTGTCAGCAGGTGGCTCCCCCTGGGCCCCCCTTAGCAGAGGCTCTAGCTGAGTAAGTGCCACAGGGGCCGAACAGTGCTCACAATGAGGGTCAGTGGAACCTGCCGGTAGCGGGGTCATACATGCGGCGCAGGCAGCATAATAAGCCTGTGTTTTGGCACCCCTGCCTTTCGTGGGCGCCATGCTATTATCTTCCCTGAGTAACACAATAGGGTATATAGCCAGAAATCAACTGTGCACCATACAGTGTAAAATATGTATACCATAAACATATAATGTTACACTACTGCACAATGGGGCTAGCACCACAGGTGCTGCTTACCACCCGCTTAAAGCGGTTGTGAGGCCATCAGAGTCCCTGCCTGAGTCTCCCAGACTTTGTCCCCCTCTGTAGCGTCCAAGGAGCTGACAGGAATGGCTGCCGGCGTCCTGAGGAGAGGTGGGAGCCATGGGCGTGGCTCAGAAAGTGCGGGAGCTGGTGCCTGCACTGTGCACAGTGAGGGGAGTGGAGTATGCAAAGCATGCTCCAGCCCTCAGTGCTGCTCGTTCTGTGCAGCGTCCCGCCCTTCCCCTGCCTGTCAGGGCTGTGGGCGGGAGGAAAGGAAACTAGGCCGCAAAAAGCCGGGGACTCTAGTAATAAACGCGGCCGCCGTAAAAGCGCGGCCGGCGCGAAAGTCCCCGGCGCACTACAAGTTCCAGCCGCGCCGCAGTGTTTCCCTGGCAGCGGCGGTTAGTGCGGCAGTCCCTATACATAAACACACTCAGCAGCGCTGAGTGTGTAATGGCACATATTAACCCGGTCAGCGCCGCGGTCCCCGGTGCACTAGCACACCCAGCAATGCTGGAGTGTTGCTGTGCGCGGTCCCCACGGGGACACAGAGTACCTCCAAGTAGCAGGGCCATGTCCCTGAACGATACCCGGCTCCTATCCAGCAGTCTCCCAGGAGTTGTGGATGAAGCACGGTCTCAGTGCCTGGAGACCGATAGGATCCCACTTCACCAGAGCCCTGAGGGGGATGGGGAAGGAAAGCAGCATGTGGGCTCCAGCCTCCGTACCCGCAATGGATACCTCAACCTTAACTACACCGCCGACAAGAGTGGGGTGAGAAGGGAGCATGCTGGGGGCCCTATATGGGCCCACTTTTCTTCCATCCAATATAGTCAGCAGCTGCTGCTGACCAATCTGTGGAGCTGTGCGTGCGTGTCTGACCTCCTTCGCACAAAGCAAAAAACTGAGGAGCCCGTGGGAGCACGGGGGGTGTATAGGCAGAAGGGGAGGGGCTTAACACTTTTAAGTGTAATACTTTGTGCGGCCTCCGGAGGCATAGCCTATACACCCAATTGTCTGGGTCTCCCAATGGAGCGACAAAGAAAAATGAAATGAGATAGTTTAGTGGATAACTTTTTTAAGAGTCCAGTGGGCGGCCTTATTAGCGACCAATAGTTATTATTATGTGCATCATTACCTAAGGAATGTTCTCAATGACTAATAAGACCGACTACTGGACACCAATGCACAAAACAAGCAGGCGTTAAAATGGAAACATGACAGGTCATACAGAATATTTTCCCTTTATCCACTCTACTCAACTTCTTCTGCTCTGTAGTGTGCTGATCACAGATAGGTCTGTAATTTTCGGTGAAAGCCAAGTGATTACCAATAAAAGAGACTTAGAATCTCACAGTGGCTGTCACTCAATTTTCACCTCCATTGATGGTGTAATGGGGATGGAAAGTGTGCTACTGCAGAGCTAGGAAGGTTGGGCATCCAGCAGTCTGGTAAATCTGGATGTCATCCCCTGCATAAAGTGTAATTTCCACCATTGCTACCCAGCTGTCCCAGAAAGTAGAAGTCAAAAATGGATATTATTGAATATAAAATCTCTCTATCTCAAGAACATGTTCTGTCCTGCATTACACCCACAGATATGAATAGGCACTGTGCAACGCCGTATTCCCCCTGTGTTGGCGCTATAAGAAATTCGAACACATATTTCCAGGATTCTGCATAGCTTAGAAATAATTGCCGGAGGATCTTTGTAATAAGCAATGATTGTCCTAAGAAGGAACCCCTTTAATATATGGAGCCTAATCCATGACATGAGCAGAAAGACGTTTGATAGCTTGTTATGATCATGTACTTGATCTATAGATTGTATATACATTTTCCAATATTAACTTACCACTACAGTGATTTAAATATATTACCTTTACTTGCTCTAGCTGCGAGGAGACCTGGTGTTTCCCCAAAATCATTCGCCTGCTCCACATCAGCCCCAAAAACCATGAGGGCTTTAATAAGCTCCAGCTGATCTTTCTGTGGAGGAAGAATAACGTAGAGGTGAGTTCTTCACTGTTTTTCTCTTATCTTAGGTCTGATCTAAGATCATCAAAGATTCTAGCATTTGAGCCATGACCATTGGGTACATATCTAGGCCTTCATCATTGCTGTGATATCATCCTAGTCATTTACTATATATGACAGAAACCACCCAAACATTCCCGCTGTCGAAAAAGATAAAAGTAAAGCAACGCCATCTAGTGGCCAAACCATTGAGCATGAGTCCACTGTAGAAAGGTAATAAACACATGATTATACAAAGCATTTCTTGTACTGTTAAATATACTGCTAAATTACCAAATTATAGCTTGTTCTGCATAATGCAGATCTAACTAGGGTATCAGGTCCTGCTCTGGGGAAAGACTCCAAATTGGGGAGCTGGCAAGCAAATCCTGGAAAAATAACACACGGCATCTGTCGGAGCCTCTTTCACGTCCATACTGTTCCGATGAAAGACTTCCCATGGTCAGCCATGGACGCCTAATGCAGACTGAGCCAGGTTTTCCTATACCGCACATCACAGAGCATAACGGGTCTGACTGCAGTCCGACGTCAAATAAGAACTGGGGAGTTCTATATACACCTGATGTATCACATATAAAAGGAGATAGCCTATGGGACTGACTCAGATACCTGCGGAACTCATTCTAGAGCAGAGGTCCCCAACATTTCTGACCTTGAGAGCCACATCCAGCTCTGAAAGTTCGTCACAAGCCACATCCAGCTCTAAGAGATGTTCACGAGCCACATCCAGCTCCTGGCTCTCACAGTAGTGACACGCAGAGCCCCCATTACCTGTATAATGACAGCAAAAACTTTTCCATAGAAGTCACAGTAAGGCGGTATACCAAGATCCAGGGGTTCCTACCTTACCCCCATTCAGATCTGCTCTTCTATGTGGAGCTGCTCACAAAAGTCACTATCTGGAGACCTTCTCATTATAGATATACCAAGTTAGAAGACAACCACAAGCCACGCATCATGGGTCCGCGAGCCACATGAGGCTCCCAAGCAACAGGTTGGAGACACCTGCTCTAGAATATCTTGCCACTGACCATCTTCATTACGGCCTATGTCTCCCACCCATTTATTCTTCCAAAGCATCAGATATTTCATTAGGGCCAAGACTAACCGGGCACTCTGCAATGCTGAAATTAGTCCACTATTTAAGGCTGTCAACCTTTGTATTATCAAATTTTTAGGTACTGACCCACCTAAGTTAGGCCTCTCTGCCTGAACCGCATGGCACAATTGAGGATATTTCTAAAATTCAGAGTGGGGAATTCCAAATTTGCTTTATAGTTGTGGAAGTTGCTTGAGTAAGTCACCTATTAAATGTAAGGTAATCTATGACTACCTCTCAGATCCCAACTTTGAAACTTATTTAACCAGAATAAATTAGCAAGCCACAGAGTCTCCCATTATGAAGTATATTGTGTAAACCCTTCGAGACCACAACTCCCTAACCTTCCATGGTGGACCCAGCCAATCTCTGCCCTTATTCAGATTGATGTCTGATGAGAAATAGTGAGGTTTTAATATTAGAGAGCGTAGGTACTGTCCCGATTGGGTACACCTTTTCGCGATGGGATGACTTTACACTTTTTTGATTTAAAATAGTATTTACTAAGTGCCTTATGTTTATCTGCTTTATGCTTTTAATTAGTTACAGTAGGGTATATGTTTATATTATTTTCAGCTTGGGTTTTTATGGCTGATGCATTAGTAGCAAGGTTGGCAATCTACCTCGAGAAACTCTGAACATGAGTTTCCAGTGGTTTGTATGGTCTTGTTTATTTAAGGTGATGTTGGAGAAGGAGACTCTGTGCCCCTCAACACCTGGGTTTTCCCACCCATGGATATGCAGAAGTTGAGCAGCCATATAATAAACCCAAGGATTCGGAACTGCCAATCCCCCTTCCCTTTCCAAGGTTTCCAGTATAATACGTGGAGTTGTTTACCCCATATTAGATCCCTGAACAACCAGTTAATTTGAAAAAATATCTCTATGGTACCCAAATTGAGAAATAATGTATAGCATATAAGAGTTGGGATGTATAGCATATAAAAGTTGGGACATCCAGATAATTTTGACTAAATTGACTCATCCTAGCACAGAGAGAGGTAATTTAGACCAAGTAACCAATTTTTAGCTTAAACTTTGTTCCGATTGTGATAAGATGTAGTTCCATAATCATTCACCTGCCGTTATCTCAATACCCATGTATTTGAATTGAGAAGTCACCTGAAGTCCAAATCTTAATTAAAAGGGAATCTGTCACCAGATTTTTGCTCCCCATCACCTCCTGGACAGGCGCTAACCCTCCCTTGGGGCTGTGTTTCCTGGCAGTCACCTATCACTATTACGCCACGTGACCACTGGAGTCAGTATGCGGCGAGGGTGGAAATCCACTCTGAAGGAATAAATAAAGCTGCAGCCAATCAGTAGCTGTTGAATGACTGCAGCGGTTACACGACATAACATCACATGACCGCTGAAAACTACAACGACACTGGAAGAGAGTGAGGTGAGTATAATGTTTTTTATTTATGTCCACTTCAGTTGATAAGAAGGGGTTGTCTAGCAGTGAACAAACTTTTTAATACGCACAAAAAGTGCCCAAGAAAGAAATCCCAATCACATTCATCAAAGTGTTTAGTCGCTAGATTTGTGACGAAAATTCTCAAAAATGTTTGCGTTTTTATGCCACTCCTGAGTGGATTTTCTAAAATGGACAGAACATGTGTAGGATGGGCATGGCGATACCCACACAAGAAATTCTTCAAAAGCTACGCTACTTTAGCTGTGTGTGTTTATTGATGAAGTTGAGCTGTGTGTATATATATGTGTTTGTATTGATGTAGCAGAGATGTGTATGTACATATCTAATGAAGCAGTAGACGTGTGTGTGTGTGTGTGTGTGTGTGTGTGTGTGTGTGTGTGTATATACACACTGGTGAAGCAGTGCTGTATGTGTATTATGTCACACAGCTGTGTGTGTTTATTGAAGTAGTAGACCTGTGTATGTGTGTTGATGTAGCAGTGCTGTATTTGTATTGAAGTAGCAGAGCTGTGTGCATTTACTGAAGCAGTAGACCTGTGTATGTGTAAATGTGTACTGATGTAGCAGATCTGTGTGTGTAAATGTGTGTACTGATGTACCAGATCTGTGTCTGTAAATGTGTGTACTGATGTAGCAAATCTGTGTGTGTTTGTGTGTGTGTTTCTGCTGATGTAGAAGAACTGTGTAAGTGTGTATTTGTATGTATTGATGTAGCAGAGCTGCATGTATATTTATGTTGCAGAGCTGGTTGTGTATTAATGTAGCAAAGCTGCGTGTATGAATTGAATTAGCAGACGTGTTTGGTTATCTTGATGTAGCAGAGCTGTGTGTGCACACCATAGGGGCATTATACTTTGTGGGGAGGGAAAATGTATTCTGGGGGAATATAAAAATTGCCACTTTGTGCTAAGCGCACCGCTATATGAGTCCCTCTTTCTTGTTTTTAAAAGTTGTGTGGTATGACACAGACATACAGTGGGTATGGAAAGTATTTCAGACCCCTTTACATTTTTCACTCTTTGTTTCGTTGCCGCCATTTGGTAAACTCAAAAAAAGTTAATTTTTGTTCTCAATGTAAACTCTGCACGCCATTGTGACAGAAAATAAAACCAGAAATGTAGAAATTTTTGCAAATTTATTAAACAAAAACAACTGAAATGTCACATGATCATAAGTATTCAGACACTCATATTTACGTCACATGCTGTCCATTTCCTTGTGATCCTCCTGGAGATGGTTCTCCTCCTTCATTTTAGTCCAGCTGTGTTTAAATAAACTAAATCGGACTTAATTTGGAAAGGCGCACAACTGTCTGTATAAGACCTCACAGCTCACAGTGCATGTCAGACCAAATGAGAATCATGAGGTCAAAGCAACTGCCCAAGGAGCTCAGAAACAGAATTGTGGCAAGGCACAGATCTGGCCAAGGTTACAAAAGAAATTCTGCAGTACTCAAGGTTCCTAAGAGCACATTGACCTCCTTAATCCTTAAATGGATGAAATTTCGGACCACCAGAACTCTTCCTAGACCTCGCCGTCCAGCCAAACTGAGCAATCGTGGGAGAAGAACCTTGATGAGAGAGGTAAAGAAGAACCCCAAGATCACTGTGGCTGTGCTCCAGAGATGCAGTAGGGAGATGGGAGAAAGTTCCTCAAAGTCAACTATCACTGCAGCCTCTACCAGTCAGGCCTTTATGGCAGAGTGGCCCAACGGAAGCCTCTCCTCAGTGCAAGACAAATGAAAACCCGCATAGAGTTTGCAAAAAAATACATGAAGTACTCCCAGACTATGAGAAATAAGAATCTCTGGTGTGATGAGACGAAGAACTTTTTTCGGGATAATTCTAAGCGGTATGTGTGGAGAAAACCAGGCACTGCTCATCACCTGCCCAATACAAACCCAACAGTTTAACATGGTGGTGGCAGCATCATGCTATGGGGGTGTTTTTCAGCTGCAGGGACAGGACGACTGGTTGCAATTGAAAGAAAGATGAATGCGGCCAAGTACAGAGATATTCTGGAAGAAAACCCCTTCCAGAGTGCTCTGGACCTCAGACTTGGCCTAAGGTTCACCTCCCAACAAGACAATGATCCTAAGCACACAGCTAAAATAACAAAGGAGTGGCTTCAGAACAAATCTGTGACCATTCTTGGCTGGCCCAGCCAGAACCCTGACCTAAACCCAATTGAGCACCTCTGGAGAGACCTGAAAATGGCTGTCCACCAACGTTCACCATCTTACCTGACGGAACTGGAGAGAATCTGCAAGGAAGAATGGCAGAGGATCCCCAAATCCAGGGGTGGAAAACGTATTACATCATTCCCAAAAAGGCTCATGGCTGTACTAGCTCAAAAGGAAGGGTGCTTCTACTCAATACTGAGCAAAGGATCTGAATACTGAATACTTGTGATATTTACCATGTGATATTTCAATTTTTCTTGTTTAATAAATTTGAAAACATTTCTACATTTGTTTTTTTCCTGTCAAGATGGGGTGCAGAGTGTGCATTAATGAGAAAGAAAATGAACTTTTTTTCAATTTACCAAATGGCTGCAATGAAACAAAGAGTGAAAAGTTTAAAGGGGTCTGAATACTTTCCGTACCCACTGTACGAAGTAATTTGTGCATACAAACTGATGCAAATGTAAGGAAAGGGCCTGGAGTGTCACCATTTTATTTTGCTGTTTTAGTAATGTTGCAGAAATTTAGAATAAATACCCATACTGCAATAATACAATCCATTCAACTTCAATTTGGATAAAAACATTACATTTACTGTTTTATAGGGACATTGGAAAAAAAATGCCACATACCATAAAGATATTAAAAACACTTAAATGTATAGGCCTTGTTGTTATAAATAAGAAAAAAAGGAATATATACCGATCGTTAGGCTCTGTTCACACTGGATAAAGGATTTTTCTCAATAAACTTCTTGAGAGTCTGAAAGATTATAGCATTTGCGGTCAAAAAACGCACCGAAAACGCATGCGTTTTTTACCGCATTTTTGATGCATTTTTGGTATGTTTTTTCCGCAGGTTGGTCCCTGCATTATTTTACCATTATCTATGGCAAAAACCGCAGGTACCTGCAGAAAAGAAGTGACATGCTCATTCTGTTTCTCAAGAAATTCTGCAGAAAGAATGTTCTTGAGAAAAAAAAAAAACAGTGTGCGCACGGCTAATTTTTTTCTCATAGGTTTTGCTGGGGAATGTCTGCAGAAAGGTTACAACCATTATCTCAAGAAATTTCTGCAGCAAAAACAAAAAAAAAAAAAAGGCAGGTAAAAACGCAGTGTGCGCACAGGGCCTTATCGTGAAAGTGTGAACAAACCCTAAACCAATCATGTTCATTACTTGTTAACAGCAAGAACGTCATCACTCAAGTGCTCTTTTAGGCTCCTGTGAATGCGTGTGGTCTTCCTATTTCTCAACATGGGAAGCTGAGAAAGGTTGTGAAGTAATAACAGCAATCTGCCCTACGCTACTATTAAAGGGTTTGTCCCATGTTCTGCCTTCAGGAACGTACTGCTCCCCTGCTCCCAGGCTTTTTGGATTCTGGGGGACAGTGTGTTCTTGACTGATTGACAGTGCAGACCGGTGGCATGGCTGCGACTACTGCATACATACAGCACTGAGATTACAATGGCTAGAATGGGTACTATCCCCATGTAGTATAAAATGTAAATCGAGTAGCCATAGCAATATGGCCAATTGGATATTACAATCTTAGCTATTCCATGGCATATCCATAGACAGATGCAGTTAACAGCTCTCTAATGGCAATCGCACCGAGACAGAAATATGAATGGAACGGTGGCAACACCTCCCTCTATTCCTTTCTATTGGACCTTGTTGACCCCGTTCTGGAGATTTCCCACCTGCAGGACCTGCTTCCATCAGACATTTATGGTATATCCTGTGGATCGGTGAAGTATGTAACACTGATTATCTCATAATAATGAAACCTTGAACCTATAATGGCCACTTGACAATCAAAACTAACCATGGAGCCATGGAGGAGGGTGGCCTAGTGAGATGAATCACGATTGTACATGATTTGAGTGACGTGTGGATGGCACCAGGATGAGACATGGCAGAAAAGTGTGGTGCTCTGAGCAATGTTCTGCTTGAAAACCTTGGAACTGGCATTCATTTTACATGTAGTACCTACCCAAACTATGTTGCAAACCAAGGTCACCCATTTATGGCCCTGCCATTGTGCAATAATTCATCAGGAAAGGTATGAGTGTCACAATCAGGTCAGAAAATTACCCATCTGTGGGACGTCTGGGAAAACCCAAGTCATATCCATACGTCCCACCAATTTACAGGACTGTTCTGTAAATCAGCTTGAAATGACCAATACACCTCACCATTTTTGCCAATGTCCCCTTAGCGGTTTACATTGTCCACTTTGGCATGATACAATTATACACCATATCCCAGCCCGGGTTGTGTGTAAAATCCCTTCCGCCATAAAATCTTGTTTTTGGTTTAGACAGGAGAAAAAATAAAGTGAACCCTTAAAAAAAATGTTATACCTTCATAGCAAGATGCAGGGCTGAGTTTCCATGTTCACCCTTTGAGTTTGGGTTTGCTCCATTTGTCAAGAGCACCATGACACAGTCAAATCGGTCCTTCTTCACCATAATATGTAAAGGGGTCTCTGCTGTTCTACTTACAGCATTAACTTTACTACCACGCTCAAGCATTAGTACCGCCATCTACAAAAAGAAAAAACGGAAATACACAATAATCAGCTTAAAACACTAAATAAAAAAATCTGTAAGCCTGTGCCAATCTGTTCATAGAGGTAGGATACAATGTACAGACCACGGATCACGTTGTATTACTCTTCTGACTCTTTGTGCCTCTGCAGACGCCCTTCTGTAAGGTTTCCTATCCAACTGGTTGTAATGTGCTGCTCCAAATAAAGAGCAAGGAGCACATTTCTGAAGGTTACCCACACCCCTTGTCATTCATATGCTCTCCCATCTTTCATTTGATCTGATGGACCTTTGTCTTTTTTTGTACTGCATAAAAAATGCAGATCGCATCTATGGGATTGCATCTATCTCCAGCATAGAACTCCCATAGAAGTGGCGGGAGCCATGCAGGGGCAGCCTCCTCTTCAGCTGCCGCGGCACTAGTCAGATGAATCTTTCAGACAATTTTGATACATTCTTTGCATATGCCATAAATGTCTGATGAGAGCCCCCTTTTAATTTTTATTAAATAGCTTTTTAGGCTTCCTACTAAACCTGGCCCTCTCATCTACTGATTGCTTTTACACTGTATTGCAGTATATTATGTCTGTTAGTAAATTACTATTTGACTGTGTCATAGAAAAGACCTAATAGGGTTACATACATGACAAAATAGGGGGCAGCTGTTAAAACCCCAACCCCAAACTACTCAAGCTTTCATATAAAGGGATGAGTGACTGGGATTAAAACTGTATGTTACAGCTAAAACCTGCTGCTGATGATGATGAGCAACAGATCCCGAACCTTCCCTGTGTAGGAACTGCACATGTTGCAGAAAGTATCAGCTACCCTGTTTCCACCGAAAATAAGACCTAACCCAAAAATAAGCCCTAGCAGGAATTTTCAGCCTTTTTGAAGTATGATTAAAATATTAGGCCATATTCCAAAAATAAGCCCTAGCAGAAGTGTCTGGGCAGCAAAAAAAATTATTAAAGAATACAATCAGGATACTTTATTAAAAGAGAGACGACAGGCCCAAAAGAGAGAGACGACAGGCCCAAAAGAGAGAGACGACAGGCCCAAAAGAGAGAGACGACAGGCCCAAAAGAGAGAGACGACAGGCCCAAAAGAGACAGACGACAGGCCCAAAAGAGACAGACGACAGGCCCAAAAGAGACAGACGACAGGCCCAAAAGAGACAGACGACAGGCCCAAAAGAGACAGACGACAGGCCCAAAAGAGAGAGACGACAGGCCCAAAAGAGGGAGACGACAGGCCCAAAAGAGGGAGACGACAGGCCCAAAAGAGGGAGACGACAGGCCCAAAAGAGGGAGACGACAGGCCCAAAAGAGGGAGACGACAGGCCCAAAAGAGGGAGACGACAGGCCCAAAAGAGGGAGACGACAGGCCCAAAAGAGGGAGACGACAGGCCCAAAAGAGGGAGACGACAGGCCCAAAAGAGGGAGACGACAGCCCCAAAAGAGGGAGACGACAGGCCCAAAAGAGGGAGACGACAGGCCCAAAAGAGAGAGACGACAGGCCCAAAAGAGAGAGACGACAGGCCCAAAAGAGAGAGACGACAGGCCCAAAAGAGAGAGACGACAGGCCCAAAAGAGCGAGACGACAGGCCCAAAAGAGGGAGACGACAGGCCCAAAAGAGGGAGACGACAGGCCCAAAAGAGGGAGACGACAGGCCCAAAAGAGGGAGACGACAGGCCCAAAAGAGGGAGACGACAGGCCCAAAAGAGGGAGACGACAGCCCCAAAAGAGGGAGACGACAGCCCCAAAAGAGGGAGACGACAGCCCCAAAAGAGGGAGACGACAGCCCCAAAAGAGGGAGACGACAGCCCCAAAAGAGGGAGACGACAGCCCCAAAAGAGGGAGACGACAGCCCCAAAAGAGGGAGACGACAGCCCCAAAAGAGGGAGACGACAGCCCCAAAAGAGGGAGACGACAGCCCCAAAAGAGGGAGACGACAGCCCCAAAAGAGGGAGACGACAGCCTTCCCTCCAACCCCCCCCCCAAAAAAAAAAATAAAATAATCACTCTCACCAGATCCTGAATAACTACAGCTGGCAAGCGCTGACAGTGGATGGGCTCTCCCACAGTGATCTGTGTCGCTGTCATATCCCTCCACTCTCATATCGAGTCCCAGTATCCCTCCGCTATGTCACACACATATCGGGTCCCAGTATCACTCCGCACGCGCACACGCACGCACGCACGCACGCAATCACTCTGCTTTCACCAACTCTGCGTGAATGATACTTCTACCAGCCAGAAGGGGGTGCGACCACTGTGAAACGCAGGGGAACCTGACGGCACCGCAGATGTCTGGGGTCTGGTAAGTGGATTCTTCTTGGGAATTGACAGCAAAAAGTGAATGGGACTCAGCACCAATACGAGTGAATAAAAATCTTCATGCTTTATTTGAAATATTTTAAAAATAGAAAAAAGGTCACAGATCATCCAAAACCGCCATGCGGCTTGCCGTGCGGCTTGACGCGTTTCGGACACAAAGGGGGAATTAAAAAAGGGTCCTTATTCATAAGCTTATGAATAAGGACCCTTTTTTAATTCCCCTTTGTGTCCGAAACGCGTCAAGCCGCACGGCAAGCCGCATGGCGGTTTTGGATGATCTGTGACCTTTTTTCTATTTTTAAAATATTTCAAATAAAGCATGAAGATTTTTATTCACTCGTATTGGTGCTGAGTCCCATTCACTTTTTGCTGTCAATTACCCTGGAACCGGACCTGCCTGTCCGAGGGACTACGTGCATCTGCCGCAGACTGGAGGACTTTACATGGGTGAGCTGAATACTTTTTTTCTCTACTCTTCTTGGGAATGTCTGCTTTCTTTTGGCAGTAAACTTTGCCGTGTTTCCCCAAAAATAAGGCCTACCACGAAAATAAGCCCCAGTAGATTTTTCGGTTAAAAAAAAATATCAGACATGGTCTTATTTTTGGGGAAACGCTGTATTTGCCTAGTGTAGGAGGTATAATGCACTTTCCATCAGTTATTGCTCTATACAAATATCACAGTGGCACCCAGCTGCCGCCACAGTGTGATGTAGTGACCAGATTGGCACTTGCTATAGTTGCACTTCCATTACACATGGGATCAGTCATAACTCGAAATAAAGGCTTCATATTTTTATGTCCAGCAATGTCCTACCTCAGCCGTCTTTGCCCAATGTAAAGGGATTGCCTGATATTTAGGATCTTCAACATGCACCTGGTTTGCGGACACATCCAATATAGCTTCAGCACATCTAGAGAAAACACAAGCAAGTTGTTGTTTTGCTTTTTTTTTTTTTTTAATTAAATTTACAGTCAATTACATTTGACAATAAGAATACAAAATAAAAAAACTGAAAAAAATAGCTGAAAACTAAATTTAACCTAATGACTGCAACAGCGATTGTCACTTTTGGAAATCTAGCATCCAGGATAAATTATAAATCGTTATTAATAATATTATTATTATATTATTTATTATTAATAATAATAATAATAATAATAATAATAATAATAATAATAATATTGTTATTATTATTAAAAAAGTAAATCTGGAGCTTCTATAACTATACTATACAAGCAATGCATTCATCAATGAAAACCACCAAATGCAGTGGTACCTACAGGAAATAAATTATGTCGCAAGATGGTGATTTGAGTCTGGAAAATCCAATTTTTTAAAGGGAATCCGTCAGCAGGTTTTTGCTACCTCATCTGAGAGCAGCATAATAAAGGCAAAGAGACTCTGATTCCAACCATGTATCATTTAAATTACTGGGTGCAGCCATTCTGACAGAAATTTTAGATTTAGCCATGTAGCAGAGCTGAGAGAGCTACCCCCGCCCACACCAGGCTCTCTATAGAGATTGTACATTGACAGTGACGTGTCGATAGAGAAGGGGTGTGTTTGACTGCCTGCATGTGACATTGTAGCCCGAGCAATGAGAAGTCCTGCTGCTTTATCAAACATAGTAAATAAACAACAGATCAGACCATGACAAGACAGGCCTCCCTTAATTCTGTGTTTAAACCCTTGCAGCATGCAGCTTACATAGCAAAAACCTACTGACAGATTCCCTTTAATGGAATAATATCTGAAGGAATATTAGTGTACCTCACCCTTTCATTGAGTATTTCATAGCCGTGTGAATGGGGTATCCATCCCTTCCAAGGACATCACAGCGTGCATGGCTGCGCAAAAAGGCCAGCACTGACTCAGTTTTACCCATGCGACAAGCCACATGCAATGGAGTCTCTCCGGTGTTGCTTAGGTGGTTGATACCGACCGAAGGTACGGAGCACAGGATCTGAGTGTGTAAAATATATAATGAAGAAAATGTGTAAGACATGGATAACAGCAAGCAAGAGGGTAATGCATTCACATCAGGTGGTAGCTTCAACCCTTGATCTCTCCGTGCAGATTTGATCCACTGATCAAAACCAGTATATGCTCTTCCTTTATTGTTGCGGATCAGCTCTCAAATTTGGGTCTAAACTGCGTTACTGGAAGGCACCAAATCTGCACTGATGATCAGTTCACTACAAAGGTTTACTGTTGCCACTTTCATGCACTAGTGAAGCACAAATCATCATCTCATATATAAAGCTGAGTGTATGTATGTATGTATGTATGCATGTAGTGTGTGTGTGTGTGTGTGTGTGTGTGTGTGTGTGTGTGTCCGCTAAAGGAATCCGCACCGTCACATTTACAATCACGAAATTATGCACAGACACCCTATGTGATGCAGGGAACATCATAGACTATGTTTAGAGGGGAAAATGTAACCCTGCGCTTTACAGTTACTCTCCAAAACACCTGCCTCCATTAAAGTCAATGGAGCTGCAAGCTATAGGTTATTAATAGGAGCTGTGATTGGTTGCTATAGGAACAAAATAAATTGTTAGTAAAAGAAACTTATGTGTGAGGTTATAAGATGTCGGTAGAGAAATAGAGAGACAGAAAGAGACAGACAGAGTAAGCGGAAGACAGGGAACGAGACAGAGACAGGCAGACAGAGACTGGGAGAGACAGAGAGACAGTTACTATTCCGGGCAACGCCAGGTACTACAGATAGTATGTGATAAAGGAAAGACATCACAGGACACATAATAACCTCAATAACACGGGGGTTGTTTTGTCGGGCAGCATAGTGGTAAACAGTCTCGCCATTGAAGTCAGCGATATCCTCCCGAGCCTGGCACTCTTCTACCAACTCCTGTATGCACTCAACATCCCCTTTCTTGCAGGCCAGGTGAAGTGGGGTGCAGCCATCGTCACATTCAGTACTATTCACACTCCTGGAAAAGAAAATTGTACATTTTTTTCTAATCGAAGAAAATTCCAAAATTCTGTACGGCTTCAGCAAATAAGTGACTCGAGTTAGAGTTAGCACAAGGGCAAAAGTCATCTCTTCTAAGTATGGTCAAAGTGTTGCTGCAAATACACATCAGTCATTTAAGGCCTCATTCACACATCCCTTCCCTTTTTTTGCATACAAATTCCATCCTTGTTTTTCCACAGATAGCATGGGTATCTATAAGGCTGCATGCCACTGATCAGTTTTCACAGCATTTTGGACACAGCATACTTCAGCTATGTCCAAAACGTTGCGTTGCACGGTACAAGCACAGTGGATGGATTTCTAGAAATCCTGTGCCCACTGTGCTTGTTGTTTTCCACAGCAAACACTGACCTGCGGTGTGACTTTCCGAGCCGCAGCATGTCAATTGTTTGCTGCGGAATCACAAATGTCCTCTATACGGAGAACAGAGAGACAGCAACTGTCTGAGATCGGATCGTGGGCACGAGCAGCTGTGCTCTCCTGCGGAGGAGACTCGTGGCCCCGCAGCGTCCAGGACGCAGCAGGTCCTGATCGTGAGCCTTAGGGTACGTGCCATCTTCACACAGGGAGTTTTTGCTGCTCTTTTCTGCAGTAAAACTGTAGCAAAACTCCATCTCTTGGCAGAAATAACCTGCGGTTTTGGTGCGATTTTCTGGCGTTTTTTGCTGCGTTTTTGCACTTCCTCATTGCTTTGTATACATGAAAATATCTTGCCAAAACATGGTGAAAATGCTGAAAGAATTGACATGCCGCTTCTTGCAAAAACACAGCAAAACCAAGCAGGTTGACATGTCAGTCAGGAAAAAAAGCAAGTGCTTTGCGTGTGGGCTTGATATTTCTGGACTCCAATAGGCTTTGCTGGTACTGTAAAAACGGTGTTTTGCTAGCATGGGAAAAAAAAAAAAAAACCCGCAAAAACACTCTGTGTTAACATAGCCTAAAAGTGAAAGGGGCCGTTCACATGTCAGGAATCTTTTGCGGAACAAAAAATCAGTACAAAATTGCGGAAACGTGTCCCAGCGGAGGATCAAAACAGCAATGCAAAACTATGGGTCTGTTTAAAAAAAAAAACAAAAAACAAACATGCCATCCGAGTGCTGACTGTTTCTCATGGACTGCTAAATACAGTAAGAAGAAGGTGGAGAAACAGTTTTGGGTTTTTTTCTCATCCGAAAAAAAAAAACTTCTGAAATTTTAACCAAACTCTTTTGGTACTGATAATGAAAAAATTCTGATAAAAAAAACAAAAAAAAAAAAACCACACACTGAAGAAATTCGGTCCAATTTTCTCATCAGAGAAAATCACTGACGTGTGAATGCGGTCCAAGGCTGGAAGAGCTGCTCGATTACACCTGCCTTCATTTCTTCATTACTCCAGACAGATATATTGATCATGCTCACTGCTTTTTTTCCTGGATTTAGTTGTTCTGTGCTGTACATCTACACTAAAGTCACTGAACTGAAAAAAATCTGCGGTCAGTCCTCATTCTCCTGGCATCTGATGTTGGGGGCGTCTCTCCTAACCCAGGCCCATCTTTTTTCCCTGCTAACTTCAACTTCTTACCTACCACACAAAGAAACCCTAAAAACCTGATATTGGTTCGGACCTTTTCAAAGATTTTACTTATAAAATGTATCCAATTTTTTACAGGAAAAAAAAAAAACTTTTGCCAACAGGGCTTTATAAAAAATGTTGGTCTCATCTTCATAGATTGAAATTGTTAGATTGTGCATGTAAAAGCATGTACTTTTTTCATTTACTGCCTCTTCGAATTTGCAGTTGTTATTGAGATATTAACACTTTTCTTTTGTTTATAGCTTGTTGCCTAAGAGACAGACCACCGCTGTGGTCTAACTTGTAGGGATTGTGCTGATGAAGACCAGGATTAGGAAAGTAACAGTGTGCTCTAGTGACCCCAGCCAGCATCAAAACAATGCTTAAAAGCTAAGCAGAACAAATTCTTCGTAAGGCTATGTGCACACAGTGCGTCTTTTTGACGCTGCGTTTGTGCGTTTTTGGCCGCTAAAAACGCACAAAAACGACCTGCGTCGAAAAAACGCGGCAAAAAACGCACGCGTTTTGCCGCGATTTGGTGCGTTTTTTTGCTGCGTTTTGCTGCGTTTTTGCTCACTGCGTCTTTATGCGTTTTTTATCAGTGAACAAAAAAAAAAGGTCTGATGTCATTTCCTTCTTCAATGTGTTCTTCATTCTCCACTAGTGTATGCAGAAGAGCAGACAGCTGCAGAACTACAAGGCTCAGCATCCTCCATCCAATAGTGTATGCAGGAGAGCAGACAGCAGCTGTAGAAATACAAGGCTCAGCATCCTCCTTCCAGGACTGTATGCAGGATTTCTTTGCCCCCCAAACAAAAAAAATGACGTGGGCTTCGCCATATTTTTGTATGCTAGCCGGGTACAGCAGGCAGGTACGGGCTGCCCCCAACCCCCAGCTGCCTATTTGTACCCGGCTGGGAACCAAAAATATAGGGAAGCCCTTTTTTTTTTTTAAATTATTTCATGAATTTCATGAAATAATTTAAAAAAAAAAAATGACGTGAGCTTCGCCCAATTTTTGAGTCCAGCCGGGTACAACTAGGCAGCTGGGGATTGGAATCCACAGTGCAGGGTGCCCAAGCTTTCTGGGCACCCCCGCTGTGAATTGCAGTCCCGCAGCCACCCCAGAAAATGGCGCTTTCATAGAAGCTCCATCTTCTGGCGCTGTATCCAACTCCTCCAGCTGCCCTGATGCAGAGTGGCTCGCCGGGTAATAATGAGGTTAGGGCTAGCTGTATAGCTGGCCCTAAGCCCAAAATTCATGGTGTCATGCCAATATTAGACATGGCCACCATGAATTTCTAGTAAAGATAAAAAAAAACACAACACACAGAAAAATATTTTTATTAGAAATAAAACACAACACAATTAGTGACTCCATCTTTATTGAAATAAACCCCCCTCCGCAGTAATCCTGGGTCAGGGTCCCGCGCCGTCCAATCCGGATCCAATATCATCTGATCGGTTTGCTGGAAGGCAAAGCGATCAGATGATGTGTCAGGATCAAGTGCCTGAATCCCATCACACATCAGCTGATTGTAGAAAAGACGTTTATACAATCAGCAGATGCATCGGTGCAAAAAAAAAAAAAAATATACTCACTTATGTGCTGACTACCGGCAGCTCCTGCAGCGATGGGGCGGGAGTCTGATCCCGTCCGATCGCTGCAGCAGCTGCCGGTAATCAGGGATGAAGTCTCCTGACGCATCCGCTGATACCGGCCGGGCGCCCGCGTCACCGCGATACTTACGATCAGCTGACGCGTCAGGTGACTGCATCAGGTGATCCATCGCCAGGTCCTGCATCCATCGGAGCTTTCCCGGCCGTCTGCACACAGCCGGAGCAGGGATGGCGATACCGTGAGAGGAGATGGGAGCAGGCATGGCACCGGGAGGCTGCAGACAGGTGAGTATAACTTTTTTTTTTTTTCTACTGTTAACTTTTGTTTTCGCAGCCGCTTCCACCTCCCGCCCAGACATGGCGCCGCACGGCAGCATACATGCACAGGACGGGAGATGGAAGCGACGGTGACGGTACCGGGAGGATTCACGCTTCTGTATATACTGACAGAAGGAATCCTCTTCCTGTACACGTCACTTTACTACCCACCTCCTGCGTTTATAGCTGCGTTTTTGGTCTTAGAAACGCACCAAAACGCAGCTATTTGCGTTTCTCCTTGCGTCTTTCAACATCCCATTGAACTCAATGGATGAAAAGCGCAGTGAAAAACGCGGGAATAATTGACATGCTGCGCTTTTGTGGTCACCACAAAAACGCAGCTGAAAAAAAACGCTGTGTGGGGACAGCAAAAATGAAAACTCATAGACTTTGCTGGGGAAGCAAAGTCATGCAGTTTTGAGGCCAAAAACGCACCCGAAAAACACGCAAAAACGCCGAGAAAAACGCACTGTGTGCACATAGCCTAAGCACAGTGCATGATCTGAGGGCGAGCAATGGTGGTCTGTCTCCAAGGTAACGAGCTGTAAACAAAAGAAAACTTAATATCTTAAGAACGGATGAAAATTTGAATAAGCGGTAAATATCAAAATTGCTCGTATTTACAAGCACAATCCAAAAATACTGATTAATGAAGATGTAAGTGACCCGTTAATCCATTTCCCTTCTTCACCCTTTGTATAGATCAGGGGTGGGGAACCTCCGGCCCGCGGGCCGCATGCGGCCCGCCATGACCTTTTATGTGGCCCCCGGGCAGATTCCCGGGGGAGGCAGTGCTGGTGCTGTCACCGCAGTTTGCTGCCGCCGGCCCTTTAAATCCACACATTGCTGTTTGTGCTGCAATGTGTTCTCCCGTCGGCCAGTGCCAATTGTGGGCGGGTCCACAGCAGCCTCACAGCTTCCTGCCTTGTGTGTCCGCCCCCTGCCCTCCGGAGATCAGTGCCTGCCTTCTCCTTCTGATGCAGTGTGTCCGGCTCCTGCACTCCGGTGATGTGAATGCAATGCTGCTGTGAGTCCAGCGCCGACCCTCTGCTGCTATGTGCCCTGCCCAATGCTTTGTGCCTCCCCACACCAGTTCTGTAAACCCTCTCCCCCAGAGTTGCATGAAACTCTCAGCGCAGTGTGGCCCCCAATGTCCTGTGTGCACCCCTCCCCCAGTCCTGTGTGCAGCCCCCCCAATGTGCTGTGTGCAGCCCATCACCCAGTAGTCCTGTTTGCACCCCCCCAATCCTGTGTGCACCCCTCCCCCAGTCCTGTGTGCAGCCCCCCAATGTCCTGTGTGCACCCCCACACAATCCTATGTGCAGCCCATCACCCAGTCCTGTGTGCACCCCCTCAGTCCTGTGTGCACCCCCAGTCCTGTGTGCACCCCCAGTCCTGTGTGCACCCCCCCAGTCCTGTGTGCACCCCCCCAGTCCTGTGTGCACCCCCCCAGTCCTGTGTGCACCCCCCCAGTCCTGTGTGCAGCCCCCCCCAGTCCTGTGTGCAGCCCCCCCCAGTCCTGTGTGCAGCCCCCCCAGTCCTGTGTGCAGCCCCCCCAGTCCTGTGTGCACCCGTCCCCCAGTCCTGTGTGCAGCCCCCCAATGTCCTGTGTGCACCCCCAAACAATCCTATGTGCAGCCCATCACCCAGTCCTGTGTGCACCCCCTCAGTCCTGTGTGCACCCCCTCAGTCCTGTGTGCACCCCCTCAGTCCTGTGTGCACCCCCTCAGTCCTGTGTGCACCCCCTCAGTCCTGTGTGCACCCCCTCAGTCCTGTGTGCACCCCCTCAGTCCTGTGTGCACCCCCTCAGTCCTGTGTGCACCCCCTCAGTCCTGTGTGCACCCCCCCAGTCCTGTGTGCACCCCCCCAGTCCTGTGTGCACCCCCCCAGTCCTGTGTGCACCCCCCCAGTCCTGTGTGCACCCCCCAGTCCTGTGTGCACCCCCCCAGTCCTGTGTGCAGGCACCCCAGTCCTGTGTGCAGGCCCCCCAGTCCTGTGTGCAGGCCCCCCAGTCCTGTGTGCAGGCCCCCCAGTCCTGTGTGCAGGCCCCCCAGTCCTGTGTGCAGGCCCCCCAGTCCTGTGTACAGGCCCCCCAGTCGTGTGTACAGCCCCCCCAGTGATGTCTGTGCCTCCCCCCCAGTGATGTCTGTGCCTCCCCCCCAGTGATGTCTGTGCCTCCCCCCCAGTGATGTCTGTGCCTCCCCCCCAGTGATGTCTGTGCCTCCCCCCCAGTGATGTCTGTGCCTCCCCCCCAGTGATGTCTGTGCCTCCCCCCCAGTGATGTCTGTGCCTCCCCCCCAGTGATGTCTGTGCCTCCCCCCCAGTGATGTCTGTGCCTCCCCCCCAGTGATGTCTGTGCCTCCCCCCCAGTGATGTCTGTGCCTCCCCCCCAGTGATGTCTGTGCCTCCCCCCCAGTGATGTCTGTGCCTCCCCCCCAGTGATGTCTGTGCCTCCCCCCCAGTGATGTCTGTGCCTCCCCCCCAGTGATGTCTGTGCCTCCCCCCCAGTGATGTCTGTGCCTCCCCCCCAGTGATGTCTGTGCCTCCCCCCCAGTGATGTCTGTGCCTCCCCCCCAGTGATGTCTGTGCCTCCCCCCCAGTGATGTCTGTGCCTCCCCCCCAGTGATGTCTGTGCCTCCCCCCCAGTGATGTCTGTGCCTCCCCCCCAGTGATGTCTGTGCCTCCCCCCAGTGATGTCTGTGCCTCCCCCCAGTGATGTCTGTGCCTCCCCCCCAGTGATGTCTGTGCCTCCCCTCAGTGATGTCTGTGCCTCCCCTCAGTGATGTCTGTGCCTCCCCTCAGTGATGTCTGTGCCTCCCCTCAGTGATGTCTGTGCCTCCCCTCAGTGATGTCTGTGCCTCCCCCCCAGTGATGTCTGTGCCTCCCCCCCAGTGATGTCTGTGCCTCCCCCCAGTGATGTCTGTGCCCCCAGCCCCGCGTGTGGTGTCTGTGCCCCCAGCCCCGCGTGTGGTGTCTGTGCCCCCAGCCCCGCGTGTGGTGTCTGTGCCCCCAGCCCCGCGTGTGGTGTCTGTGCCCCCAGCCCCGCGTGTGGTGTCTGTGCCCCCAGCCCCGCGTGTGGTGTCTGTGCCCCCAGCCCCGCGTGTGGTGTCTGTGCCCCCAGCCCCGCGTGTGGTGTCTGTGCCCCCAGCCCCGCGTGTGGTGTCTGTGCCCCCAGCCCCGCGTGTGGTGTCTGTGCCCCCAGCCCCGCGTGTGGTGTCTGTGCCCCCAGCCCCGCGTGTGGTGTCTGTGCCCCCAGCCCCGCGTGTGGTGTCTGTGCCCCCAGCCCCGCGTGTGGTGTCTGTGCCCCCAGCCCCGCGTGTGGTGTCTGTGCCCCCAGCCCCGCGTGTGGTGTCTGTGCCCCCAGCCCCGCGTGTGGTGTCTGTGCCCCCAGCCCCGCGTGTGGTGTCTGTGCCCCCAGCCCCGCGTGTGGTGTCTGTGCCCCCAGCCCCGCGTGTGGTGTCTGTGCCCCCAGCCCCGCGTGTGGTGTCTGTGCCCCCAGCCCCGCGTGTGGTGTCTGTGCCCCCAGCCCCGCGTGTGGTGTCTGTGCCCCCAGCCCCGCGTGTGGTGTCTGTGCCCCCAGCCCCGCGTGTGGTGTCTGTGCCCCCAGCCCCGCGTGTGGTGTCTGTGCCCCCAGCCCCGCGTGTGGTGTCTGTGCCCCCAGCCCCGCGTGTGGTGTCTGTGCCCCCAGCCCCGCGTGTGGTGTCTGTGCCCCCAGCCCCGCGTGTGGTGTCTGTGCCCCCAGCCCCGCGTGTGGTGTCTGTGCCCCCAGCCCCGCGTGTGGTGTCTGTGCCCCCAGCCCCGCGTGTGGTGTCTGTGCCCCCAGCCCCGCGTGTGGTGTCTGTGCCCCCAGCCCCGCGTGTGGTGTCTGTGCCCCCAGCCCCGCGTGTGGTGTCTGTGCCCCCAGCCCCGCGTGTGGTGTCTGTGCCCCCAGCCCCGCGTGTGGTGTCTGTGCCCCCAGCCCCGCGTGTGGTGTCTGTGCCCCCAGTTAATTAATTGCTTCACCCAATATAGCAGGGTCATTTAAACATTGATAATTTTGTGCGGCCCCCGAAGGTTGGTAGAAATTTCCAAATGGCCCCCGACAGAAAAAAGGTTCCCCACCCCTGGTATAGATAGACCCCAGAAAGAGTTGTTGACTGTGAACTGTCAGTGAGCTCATTCAGAATGCAGGGTCTGTAACTCTCACTTAACTATGTGGCAGTCATGAATCAGCTCACAAGACTTTGATGACAGTGCCAGACTGGAATACATAAAAACTATTTCATTATTAGTGAACATGAACAGATTCCGAGCACAATGAACCAATTATTTTCTTCCTACCTCAGAATGCCATTGTGTTTGAAACTTTCCCGAAGACCCAACTCCACAGCCACGTGTGCCAGAGACCAGTTGGGATGGCCACGCAGACAGTCTGTTAGTAGCTGGACGGAGTCCAGGCGGAGACCCTGTCTGGAGCTCTCATAGAAGGGACGCATTTTGGTTGCATATTCTTGGAACAAACGTAAAGCTTCTGTCTCTGAATCCAACTGAAATAGGCTGAGAGGGGATATGAAACATTAAATTATGAGTAAATACGTTATGGAAAATAAATCTGTAATACATTAAAAGCCAGATATGACACCTCTAACCCCCTGAAATTAGTTGATAGTAGCATGAAAAACCAATGCAGGTGAAATATAATACTAGTGGATATCCTAATGATCGGTATCAAGCAGACAGCCCGTAGATCACGCAGATCTCCCACCGGTACCACCAATGTGTCACAAACACCCTGTCTTCAATAGTGAGTACCATACGCAATTGACTGACGCGTCATGGGCGAGGAGATGGCTGCTATACAATGAGAGTATAGTATACACAAGCCAAATACAACTCATGGAATACATTAATCTCAGTATGGTCACTGCCAAGCTCTAGAATAACCTAAGAAAACTACTGCCTGCCACCGACAATCTTTTAGACAAGCCCTTTGGATACCCTTTAGAGGAAGCGAATGGCTTCAGGGATGCGACTTATGGAGCAAGAGGAACAAAGCTTTTATATTTTATATTTTTAATCTGAAAAGGTAGGCAGTGTTTATAAAAATATACAAAAGATGTTACAAAGGGGACAAAACAATACAGTATATACAATTACATAAAGTAAAAAGGATAAACAAAAGAAGAGTTCTTGACCTGAGGTCGCAGGGGTGGCACAATTCTCTTTTTAGAGGGAACCTCTTTTATTAAAAAATAAGGAACAATCCTACATCTTCCTGCATTGAACAAGGCGTCAACCCACACTTCTGTTTTTATTAAACAACAGTCACTCTCACATACCTTCCCTTGGTGACCTCAGATGGGGCTGGTTGTGGGATGTAACTTTGATCTCTAGGAAATTATGAGATTCTCAACTTTTAGGATATCTTTGCACCTAGAGGTCTCAGGCGGAAGATATCATGGTCATGTTTCCTATCATAATTTTACCTTTCTATAGAGATGAAACATGGAATGGATAGCATCATCCATCTGACTAATATTAATTTGAAGATTTTTGGAGGCTATATCGTGATGTGAGTGAATGCATTTGATGTTTGTCCTTTCGCTACAATGCTGAAAATATATTTCCCATAAATACTGGATCAAAGTAACCCCAAAATTCATCACTCACCAATGGCTCCCAAGTGTCTGGGACAGAGGAGGCCGATTTCTTTAGACGTGTGCCCTGGGTGGCGGTGATGCAATAAAAATCATGTAATAATAGACAATGTGACTGATCTTCTCTGACACAGTATGTGAGGACCCGCGCCCCAATGCGCGTTTCACTCCTGCTACCTCAGAAGGTGTGTTAACATCCATCCCGTCCACCCCAGGGTGTAAATTATGTAATGTATTCCTATTGATATAGGTCTTGTTATGGGTTATTTACACTAAACGTACCATATTTTCCGGCGTATAAAACGACTGGGTGTATAAGACGTCCCCCAACTTTTCCAGTTAAAATATAGTTTGGGATATAGCGAATATACTCGAGTGTAAGCCGACAAGAGTATTGTCCCCATTGTGTAGTGAAATCCCCTGCTGTAATGTCCCGTGCAGTAATGAGGCCATTGTTTAATAATGCCCTCTTCCTGTAATGTCCCGATTGTATAGTAATGTGCCCTGTCCTTTATGTCCCATGCTGTAATGTCCCCATTGTTTAATAATGCCCACTTGCTGGTTCCCTTCTGTCCCCTATGTGCAGTTGTTTACAAATACTTAGACTCCTTTCAGTGACTCAGTCGGAGCATAAGTCCGAAATCCCGCTCCTCACACAAAACATGTTTCGGACGTATATGCCGACAGGGACATTGAGTATAATGGAGCAGACAGAGAAAGCGTGTGCTCTGTCTTGCGCCATTTTCGGGTCTATACACTTTCTGCAGGCGGATGCCCAGATGTAGCAGACTTGCTGCACTCTTTACTTATATAAATACATTATATGTATGGCCAGGCACCTTTTCAGGGTGTATTATATCGTTTGACCTTTGTAAGTATTTTTTGTATATCTTACATTATGAAACATTGTTTATTGGCAATATGACTCCTTTTGTATTTAATATACCCCCTGACCAGAGATATGTTTGGACTCTCAGCAGGGTCTCCGCTTTAAGTACTGTATTTTTCCTTTTATAAGACGCACTGGATTATAAAACGCACCCCAAATTTAGAGATAAAAGAAATGGGGTCCGTCTTATACGCCGGTGTTGTCTTACCGGTGGGGGGTGGCAGCGGTATAACACGAGGCAGAGGCTGTGCAGGCAGAGGCGGCAGGTCAGTGGTGGCAGCGGCAGATCAGTGGCAAGTCAGTGGTGGCAGTAATGGTGGTGGGTCAGTGGTGGCAGCAGAAGCTACTGTGGTTGTGTGGTGGAGCAGGCCGGTGCGGCAAGTGTCCCAGTCTGTTCGTGGTCCAGGCTTCAAATAAATGGCGTCCGGAGTGGCGCGTGCGCAGATGGAGCTCTCATCCAAGAGCTCCATCTGCGCATGCGCTGACTCCCAGCACCATCATTTGAAGCCGGGACTGTGGACAGACTAGGACACCCTCCGCCCAGCCACCCAACCGCACAGATTGGCAGCCAGCAGGTCGCCCCCCCCCCACCTGCACAGAGGCAGCCGGCTGCCGGGACAGAGATGCAGCCGGCACAGACACGCACCCGGCCGCCCGCATGCACCGACAGGCACCCGGACCCCCGCACACATAGCCGCACAGACAGCCCCCCGCCAATCCCCTCCCGGTAAGCTATATTCGGATTTTAAGACGCACCCTCGAAAACTATGGAATATCTACAGTCTTAATTATATTTTTTTTCAATAAACATTAATTTTATGCATTGCAAAACTATTTAACACCTGTATTTCACAGAGTTTTTGTTCCGTCAGACCAAAGGATTCAAAGGCCAAGGAATCTACCTGAAAACATGGTGGACCAAAGCGTCATTGGAAAACTACCGTATTTCCCACCTAAGATTATCCCCAGGGGATTACGTATCCAGACCTATCCTACATTTCCACTAGATGACGATATACTCATCAAAAGATGGGAAGAAGCTGCCACCGACGGGTCAATTACATTTGTATTCAAAATGGAGTAGAGAAGGGGTTAACGCCGGGCATCAGCCAAATGAAAGCGTAGAGATGTTGATGAATAATATATTTTTTTATTTCATCTGTCTACGCATTTCAAGGTCAAAACCTCTTCCTCAGGACCAGGACATCAACAAAGTCATTTGTTGATGTCTTGGTCCTGAGGAAGGAGGTTTTGACCTTGAAACGCGTAGACCGATGAAATAAAAAAAAAAAAAGATATTATTCATCAACATCTCTACACTTTCATTTGGCTGATGCGCGGCGTTAACCTCTTCTCTACTCCATTTTGAATGCTCATCCACGTGGTGCTGCAGCATACGCCATTATTTCATGCTTATCAGTGGTTGTGACTCTCACAACCATAGTAGGTGAGTGTATATTTCCTGTATATACCACACTTGTCATCTGGTGTTACCCTATCAGCGCTTCTTATTTTAAATTTATTACTACAATTACATTTGTACAAATAACTGTAGACAATAATACTACCTCACTATTAATGTTGGATGAAGAAATTGACAAAAAAAAAAGATCTCTTCAGCAGGAGACTCCTAGAGACACTTTACAAAAATTCTACCAAGAGATGGAGAAAGACACAGAAAAGTGCAGAAAGGAAATCAGTTCTGGGAAGGTTAAAAAGCACCAGCGGGACATGAACGATTCCGAAAATAAAAAGGTTTTTAGATGGCAAATTACATCAGTTTGTGCAAGAACTAGAATTAGAAATACTCCGTTCTCCTCATCCACCTCCACTAGTGAATTCCGGCACTGAATTTGAGTCCAGGGAAAGACGTACCATCTACACCACATTTGGAGGCGAACGTAAACCCTATGACAATATGTATCAGCATAAAAGAAACGCCGAGACAATCTGCCCAAGGTGATCAAGTCATCTACTCATTCTCTCACATATGTCCGAATGAGTGTCTTGGAGAAGGACTAACTATGGAAATGGATATTTTTACAACTATAAAAGATGTACCGTACATCTTTTCGCACGTAAGTTGATCTTCAAACATATTTTCTATCAATCCAATGCAGGGGGATTGTTTAACACGAGGGATGAACAAGAAGCGCTAGCCATTCTCGAGTCACTATCTGATGAAACAGGCCAGTCACCAGAGAGTACATTTCCAATACATCTTTTTCCAAAATCTAAAAAATCCCCCCCCAACCCCCAGGTCTATGTTCAGCAGTCGAGATCTTGGTGACAATGGTGGCTAATGACATTGAACAACTGTAGGTGCACGCAGCGTTTTTTGGCCCTCTGTGCAATGGCTCTATCAACATCCAAACCCTACTATACGGGATTCTTGGGTATGCTCGGCCGGGGTCTTTGACTATAATGATGCAGATGGAGTCACACTGTGCTCTGTTGTGCATCATTTTCGGCTGTATATGCCAAGTTACAGTGAAACCTAATGCCTCCCACACCCGAACACAAGGAAATCACTAACATTTTTTGTATCCTTAAGACTATTTTAACTCTGCCCAAACCTGTCTTCTAATAACCCAGCTGGCACAGCATCAGGTCACGCAGAATGCATCCTCCAGGCCAAGGCTCTTTACCAGTGAATGAGCTGGCTCTGTCCTTGTACTGTATGTAGAAAAGAAAAAAAGCTGAGACTATGACTAAACCTTCAGTAGGTTTTTGTTTTTTTATGTTGCAGACACTTTAAAGGGAACCTGTCACCAGATTTTGGCTTTCAAAAACAAAACTAGAACCTTAAGCAGCACCTGTGCTGTATTCTATAGAGGTGCACGTTAACCGCTGACCCTCCCTGTAGACCCCAGGGAAGAGACACACAGGGAGAGACACACACACGGAGAGAGACACACACACACAGGGAGAGAGAGACACACACACGGAGACACACACACACACGGAGACACACACACACGGAGACACACACACACGGAGACACACACACACACACACGGAGACACACACAGGGAAAAAAAGAGACACACACAGGGAAAAAAAAAGAGACACACACACACAGGGAAAAAAAAGAGACACACACAGGGAAAAAAAGAGACACGGAAAAAAAGAGACACATAGGGAAGAGACACACAGGGAAAAAGAGACACACAGGGAAAAAGATAGAGAGACAGACACAGACAGAAGGAGATACAGACAGAGAGGGAGACAGACAGAGATTGGGAGAGAAACAGAGAGACAGTTACTATCACGGGCAACGGCGGGTACTACAGCTAGTACCTTTATATAATCTCCAGCCATGTATGCAAATTCTTTAGTCCAGTCGGATGGGTGTCCTAGTCTGTGCCTCCTGTCCCTCCTTTCGCCATCCTCTTGTGCTGATTGACGTGGAAAATGTCTCAGACGCCATCCATGTAGGCGGGCAAAATCTCCATATTCCCGGCAATGTGGTTGAAGTCACCCACATCATCCATATTGCTGGGCAAAGTCTTGCGCCTGTGCAGAGAACTCGCTGATTCGGGCAGGCGCACCTATGTTTTCGGCTCTGTCTGCAAAAGGGCAGAGCGAAGTGTTCCTGCGCGAGCCGGGAATATGGAGATGGTGTTCGAGGTGTCATCCATGTCAATCAGCACAGAAGAAGGGTGAAAGGAGGGACATGAGGCGTAGATTAGGACGCCCAGCGGACCAGACAATTTACATACACGGCGGGAGATTTTATAAAAGGTAATTTTAGGGTCTACGGGGGGAGGGGAGTAACGTGCACCTATATAGAATGCAGCACAGGCACTGCTTAAGGTGGTAGTTTTAGTTTAGAAAGCCAAAATCTGGTGACAGGTTCCCTTTAATTGCCTACGAATTGTTGATGATCCAGGTATCCAGGTCCTCAGACGTCCCCATCTATCGCTCAAAAAGTTTCCGAAAAAGCGAGCAGCTCAGATAACAGGAACACACAGCCCCGGCCTGAGAGCAAAAACACCGAGTGGAGAAGGGATTCAATATAAAGAAGAGGCTTTGTAACCCATGTGCGCTCAGGCAGGAGTGGTCTACGCTTTCTCACAAGTCGAAAAGAGACCGCTAACAATCACTAGATAAAGAGGGCAATACTGACAAGACTAAAGGCCCCGTCACACACAGATAAATCTTTGGCAGATCTGTGGTTGCAGTGAAATCATGGACATATTGTTCCATTTATACACAGCCACAAACCTGGCACTGATTGTCCACAATTTCACTGCAACCACAGATCTGCCGCAGATTTATCTGTGTGTGTGACAGGGCCTTAAGGCTACTTTCACACATCAGTTTTTTCCAGCAGTCACAATCTGTTTTGTGACTAATGCGACGGATCCCTGTAAAAAAAAATGGATCCGTCGCACCAGCTTTGGAGCCTTGCAATGTGATTGTGTACATACTGGGCATGCTCAGTAGAAAATGATGGAATCTAGCACTGGATTCCGTTGTGTGACGGATTATGGCAGAATCCTGCACCATAGACAACCATTATACCTCTTGACGGATTGCGATGGAACCCTGAGCAGTGCGTCGTTTCGACGCTCGGAAAAACAATACATTCTGCGTTGCTTCTGCCCGACGGTCAGTCATTTCACGACTAATCAGTTGCGCGACGGATGCAACGCAAGGCCATCAGTCGCAATCCTTCGTTAATACAAGTCTATGTGGAAAAAACGGAATCCTGCAAATTATTTTGCAGTACTCAGTTTTTTCTTAAAGCGACAGAGTGACTGAGGCTAAAGGCTGCTTTACACACAACGATATCGCTAGCGATCTCGTTAGCGATGTGACACGCCAGATCGTAGATACGATTTGCCAAGGTTGCACATAGGTCGTTCTGTGGCCGGTGCTACAAAAACGACCTATGTGCGATCTCAGCAAAACGTATCTTCGATCTGGCGTATCATGTTGCTAACGAGATCGCTGGCGATATCGTCGTGTGTAAAGCAGCCTTACGTTCACACTTCCGTTGTTTTGCCTCAGTCACAATCCGTCGCCTTGAGGAATTAGGCTATGTGCACACGTTGCTTTTTTTTCAGCGCGGAAAAAAACGCACCCTCCGGCAGAGGGGAGAATTGTAAACAATGCTTTTTGAGAAAAACGCATCGAAAACGCATGCGTTTTTCATGCGTTTTTTTAGGTGCGTTTTTTAAGACTTGTCAGTGTTAATAAAGTTGGTTGAACACAGACCTTTGGGGAAAAAAAACCTGTGATGTAATTTCCTTCTTCTCCACATTCTGTTTGGATAAATGGGAGGGCTTGGAATGGAAGGAGCACCATTTGAATTTTGGAAAAGTTGAAATAAACTTCGCGCACCATGTCACATTAGCAGGGCCCCTTGGGTACCTATACGTCAGAAAACCCCCACAAGTGACCCCATTTTGGAATCTGCACCCCTCAAGGATTTTATTCAGGAGTATATCAAGCATTTTGAATCCACAGCTACTTCACCCAAAATGTTGCTGTAGCAACAATATTCTCACTTTTAGGCTATGTGGCCGTGATCCAGCGACACGGCGTCTAGTGCACAGTGTCAGCCTTCCTGCAGAGATGTGAGTGTTGTCCACGGGAGAACGCAGCTGCCCATGCCCACGATTTGGGTTCAGGCTGCTGTGGACTTTAGCTCTATTCTACCTGCAGAGAACACTCTTGTCTCCGCAGCATAAATTGACATGCTGAGGCTCGAGAAGCCACGCCACCGGTCAGTTTATGCTGCGGAGAAAAGAAGCACAGTGGGCATGGGATTTCTAAAAATCCTTCCACTGTGCTTCTACTGCACAACGCAGCGCTATGGACGCAGGGAAAACACTCAGCGCCCAAACCACTGCAAAACCTGATTGTGGGCACACAGCCAAAAAAGCGTCAATGGATGAATGGATGTCAAATACAGTTAGGTCCAGAAATATTTGGACAGTGACACAAGTTTTGTTATTTTAGCTGTTTACAAAAACATGTTCAGAAATACAATTATATATATAATATGGGCTGAAAGTGCACACTCCCAGCTGCAATATGAGAGTTTTCACATCCAAATCGGAGAAAGGGTTTAGGAATCATAGCTCTGTAATGCATAGCCTCCTCTTTTTAAAGGGACCAAAAGTAATTGGACAAGGGACACTAAGGGCTGCAATTAACTCTGAAGGCGTCTCCCTCGTTAACCTGTAATCAATGAAGTAGTTAAAAGGTCTGGGGTTGATTACAGGTGTGTGGTTTTGCATTTGGAAGCTGTTGCTGTGACCAGACAACATGCGGTCTAAGGAACTCTCAATTGAGGTGAAGCAGAACATCCTGAGGCTGAAAAAAAAGAAAAAATCCATCAGAGAGATAGCAGACATGCTTGGAGTAGCAAAATCTACAGTCGGGTACATTCTGAGAAAAAAGGAATTGACTGGTAAGCTTGGGAACTCAAAAAGGCCTGGGCCTCCACAGATGACAACAGTGGTGGATGATAGCCGCATACTTTCTTTGGTGAAGAAGAACCCATTCACAACATCAACTGAAGTCCAGAACACTCTCAGTGAAGTAGGTGTATCTGTCTCTAAGTCAACAGTAAAGAGAAGACTCCATGAAAGTAAATACAAAGGGTTCACATCTAGATGCAAACCATTCATCAATTCCAAAAATAGACAGGCCAGAGTTAAATTTGCTGAAAAACACCTCATGAAGGAAGCTCAGTTCTGGAAAAGTATTCTATGGACAGATGAGACAAAGATCAACCTGGACCAGAATGATGGGAAGAAAAAAGTTTGGAGAAGAAAGGGAACGGCACATGATCCAAGGCACACCACATCCTCTGTAAAACATGGTGGAGGCAACGTGATGGCATGGGCATGCATGGCTTTCAATGGCACTGGGTCACTTGTGTTTATTGATGACATAACAGCAGACAAGAGTAGCCGGATGAATTCTGAAGTGTACCGGGATATACTTTCAGCCCAGATTCAGCCAAATGCCGCAAAGTTGATCGGACGGCGCTTCATAGTACAGATGGACAATGTCCCCAAGCATACAGCCAAAGCTACCCAGGAGTTCATGAGTGCAAAAAAGTGGAACATTCTGCAATGGCCAAGTCAATCACCAGATCATAACCCAATTGAGCATGCATTTCACTTGCTCAAATCCAGACTTAAGACGGAAAGACCCACAAACAAGCAAGACCTGAAGGCTGCGGCTGTAAAGGCCTGGCAAAGCATTAAGAAGGAGGAAACCCAGCGTTTGGTGATGTCCATGGGTTCCAGACTTAAGGCAGTGATTGCCTCCAAAGGATTCGCAACAAAATATTGAAAATAAAAATATTTTGTTTGGGTTTGGTTTATTTGTCCAATTACTTTTGACCTCCTAAAATGTGGAGTGTTTGTAAAGAAATGTGTACAATTCCTACAATTTCTATCAGATATTTTTGTTCAAACCTTTAAATTAAACGTTACAATCTGCACTTGAATTCTGTTGTAGAGGTTTCATTTCAAATCCAATGTGGTGGCATGCAGAGCCCAACTCGCGAAAATTGTGTCACTGTCCAAATATTTCTGGACCTAACTGTATACATAACGTCCCACCCCCGCCTGCATATTCTAAGCTGGCACCTTTAGTACCTTTCATGTGGCACTATAGGGTGCCTAGCCTAGTATTTATCCCAAAAAAAAACCCCAAAAAACAATGAAAAAAATGGCGTGGGGTCCCCCCTATTTTTGATAGCCAGTCAGGGTAAAGCAGACAGCTGTAGCCTGCAAACCACAGCTGGCAGCTTCATCTTGTCTGGTGATCAATTTGGAGGGCTCCCCATGCTTTTTGTTTTTATTTATAAATAAAGAATTAAAAAAAAAAAATAACGTGGGGTCCCCCCAAATTAGATCACCAGCCAAGGTGAAGCTGACAGCTGGGGTCTGGTATTCTCAGGGTGGGAAGAGCCATGGTTATTGGACTCTTCCAAACCTAAAAATAGCAGGCCGCAGCCGCCCCAGAAGTGGCGCATCCATTAGATGCGCCAATCCTGGCGCTTCGCCCCAACTCATCCCGCGCCCTGGTGCGTTGGCAAACGGGGTAATAAATGGGGTTGATACCAGATGTGTAATGTCACCTGGCATCAAGCCCAGCAATTAGTGATGTTACGGCGTCTATCAGATACCAGACATAACTAATTGACAGTAAACAAAAGCAAAAAAAAAAATGACAAAAATTTTTTTATTAGAAAAAACACTCCCCAAATCATTCCCTCGTTCACCAATTTAATAAAAAAATTTGAAAAAAAATGGGTCCGCAGAAATCCATTTGGACGTCCCACGTCGGCTCTGGACCTTCTAGAATATGGGGGCACGTTCAGGGAACGTATCCCCCATTTTCTAGGAGGGCAGACCCTCCATTTGAGGAGAGTGGGTGCCAAAAATCTGCACCCACTCTCCCCGGGTCACAGCTGCAGAGTGCGAGCAGCCAGCACAGCTCTCTGAACACAGTGCTGGCTGTCAGCTGCTCTGCTCATGTGACCGCACTGACCGGCACCTGCTGTGAAGGAGGAGGGGGCCGCGGGGGATCAGGGCTGCGACCGGACAGGTAAGGGGGAATACCGGGGGGAATAGGGGGTGACCTGGCAGGGCCTGGGGGGCATTTTTCTGTCGCATGTCTCAAGGCACATGCGACAGAAATCATAGGAGAAGGTTCGGCCGGTGCGCTACTGTGCGCGTGGCCATGTTGGATTTTCGGGAGGGGGGGGGTCGGGGCGGGCACTTTGGCGACACTGGGGGCTTTCCAGGACTTCGCCAGGAAGTGAGGTCAACAGGAAACCTCTTGACCTCACTTCCAGGTAAATGCCTGCGTTCTGTATGCCGACAAAGCCCGCGGACCGCAACAAAAATGCAGCGAACTGCGGTGTAGCTGCGTTCTGACCCGCATCATTGATTTCAATGGAGGAGAGAACGCAGCTACACCGCACAAAAGAAGTGACATGCTGCTTTTCTTTCCGCACCGATTTTGGGCATCCAAAACGCTGCGTTTAGAAACGCAGCATGTGCACTGATTTTTCGGCTTTCTTATACACTTTGCTGGGAAAGCTGAACGCATGCAATTTGCCACTGAAACGCTGCGGTTCTAAACGCAGAGTTTCCACGGTAAAAAACGCAACGTGTGCACACAGCCTTACAGTATCTTGCAAGATATTTTGCAGGAATCTGTTTTTTTCCCCATAGGCTTCTATTAGCGACAGATTGTAACTGATGGCCTTGTGTTGCATCCGCCGCGTGATGGATCAATCGTTTACTGACTGACCGTCAGGCGGAAGCAACGCTAAATGTAACGTTTTTTGTGTGCGACGGATCATTTTTTTACTATGAGCACGCGCACAGTAAAAAAACATGACGACTGTAAATCCAGTTCCAGTTCCAGCTGATCGCCCGGCGGCCGGCTTTTGTGAACAATCAGCTGATCGCCCGGCGGCGGGTTTTTGTGGACGATGAAAGCCAGCCGATCAGCTGATCGTTCACAGCCAGTAAAAAAAAAAATAAAAAAAAAAAACTGATCCGTTTTTTTGTAGCATCAGTCACATCAGTTGTGCCACTATCTGCAACGCATCCGTTGCATCAGTCACACAACTGATTGTGATTGATGCAAAACAACGGAAGTGTGAACTTAGCCTGAGGGAAAATGGTGGAAATGTGAAAGTAGCCTAAGAAGCACGGACCGGCAGGGAAACGTAAGCACCAGAACAGGGGACCTGTGAGCGATACTGGAGAGACTAGAATTTATTTTTATCTTTAACCACGCGGCGCCTGGTTATAACTATTTTTGGGCTGAGGAACACGTTCAAAGCAAATGTCAACATATGCTTCATCTTCACTTAACCCCTTTACGACCGCCGATACGCCTTTTAACGGCGGCATATTAGGGTACTTTTTCCGATCCGCCGCTTTTTAACGGCGGTCGGAAAAAAGGGTCTAGCGCCCCCCAGAGTCGGAAAATTTCCGGGGTCTCAGCTGCCGGGGGTAGCTGAGACCCTGGAGATCATGATTCTGGCCGGTTTTTCCGGTCCCCGCTCACCTGATGACCGGTATACACCGTATACCGATGATCAGGTTACAGTAAATGACCGCGCCGGTAAAAAATGATTTATCTCCCATCTGGCATGATCAAACATGCCAGATGGGAGATAAATCTTTTTCCCGGTTCCCTCCGGTCCCCTCGGTATCCCCAAAGTGCCCCCCCGACCCCCAACCCCCTCCCGAAAATCCAAGATGGCCGCGCGCACCGGCGATCACAGCAGCGCGCCGGCCGCATTTCCCCCTTTCCTATGGTTTCTGTCGCATGTGCCATCACACATGCGACAGAAACCTGCTCCCCAGGCCCTGCCGGGTCCCCCCCTATCCCCCCCGGTGTTCCCCGGTGTCATACATACCTGTCGCAGCTCTGATCCCCCGCGGCCCCCTCCTCCGGCTCCTTCACAGCAGACGCCGGTCACATGTGCAGAGCGCGGCTGTCAGCTTCCTGTGTTCAGGACGCTGGCTGCTGCTGCTGCTGCACAGAGTCTGCAGCTGTGACCCGGGGAGAGTGGGTGCAGATTCTTTGCACCCACTCTCCTGAAATGGAGGGTCTGCCCTCCTAGAAAATGGGGGATACGTTCCCTGAACGTGTCCCCCATATTCTAGAAGGTCCAGAGTCGACGTGGGACGTCCAAATGGATTACAGCGGATTTTTTTTTTCTTTTCTTTTCAATAAATTGGTCAATCAGGGAATGTTTTGGGGAGTGTTTTTTCAAATAAATTTTTTTTTGTTGTCAATTTTTTTTTTATTACTGTCAATTAGTTATGTCGGGTATCTGATAGACGCCGTGACATAACTAATTGCTGGGCTTGATGCCAGGTGACATTACACATCTGGTATCAACCCCATTTATTACCCCGTTAGCCAACGCACCAGGGCGCGGGATGAGATGGGGCGAAGCGCCAGAATTGGCGCATCTAATGGATGCGCCACTTCTGGGGCGGCTGCGGCCTGCTATTTTTAGGCTGGGAAGAGTCCAATAACCATGGCTCTTCCCATCCTGAGAATACCAGACCCCAGCTGTCAGCTTCACCTTGGCTGGTGATCTAATTTGGGGGGACCCCACGTTTGTTTTTTTTTTTTAATTATTTATAAATAATTAAAAAAAAAACAGCTTGGGGAGCCCTCCAAATTGATCACCAGCCAAGGTGAAGCTGTCAGCTGTGGTTTGCAGGCTACAGCTGTCTGCTTTACCCTAGCTGGCTATCAAAAATAGGGGGGACCCCACGTCATTTATTTTCATTATTTTTTTTTCTTTTTGGGCTAAATACAAGGCTAGGCACCCTTTAGTGCCACATGAAAGGCACTAAAGGGCGCCAGCTTAGAATATGCAGGGGGGTGGGACGTTATATATGTTTGACATCTATCCATTCATCCATTGTAGCATTTTAGGCTGTGTGCCCACAATCAGGGTTTGCAGCGTTATGGGCGCAGAGTGTTTTCCCTGCGTCCATAACGCTGCGTTGTGCAGTAGAAGCACAGTGGAAGGATTTTTAGAAATCCCATGCCCACTGTGCTTCTTTTCTCCGCAGCATAAACCGACCTGTGGCGCAGCTTCCCGAGCCTCAGCATGTCAATTTATGCTGCGGAGACAAGAGTGTTCTCTGCAGGTAGAATAGAGCTCCACAGCAGCCTGAACCCAAATCGTGGGCATGGGCAGCTGCGTTCTCCCGTGGACAACACTCACATCTCTGTAGGAAGGCTGACACTGTGTACTGGACGCCGTGTCGCTGGATCATGGCCACATAGCCTAAAAGAGAGACATTTGTTGCTACAGCAACATTTTTGTGAAGTACCTGTGGATTCAAAATGCTTACTATACTTCTGAATAAAATCCTTGAGGGGTCCAGTTTCCAAAATGGAGTCACTTGTGGGGGAGCCGAGAGACAAACCCTTGTCCATTCCGGATTGAAGGAATGAAAGAAAAGTGGGTAAGGCAAAGGGCCAGGGGGTAAAACCCTGATCAGAGCACCAGGATAAGAAGATCCTCCAAGACCTGTGATAGATCTTGGCGGACGTTGGTTTCCTGGCCTGTCTCATAGTGGCAATGACGTCTTGAGATAACCCTGAAGACGCTAGGATCCAGGACTCAATGGCCACACAGTCAGGTTGAGGGCCGCAGAATTCAGATGGAAAAACGGCCCTTGAGACAGCAAGTCTGGGCGGTCTGGGAGCGCCCACGGTTGACCCACCGTGAGGTGCCACAGATCCGGGTACCACGACCGCCTCGGCCAATCTGGGGCGACGAGAATGGCGCGACGACAGTCGGACCTGATTTTGCGCAGCACTCTGGGCAGCATCGCCAGAGGAGGAAATACATAGGGCAGTCGAAACTGCGACCAATCCTGAACTAATGTGTCCGCCGCCAGAGCTCTGTGATCTTGAGACCGGGCCATGAATGCCGGGACCTTGTTGTTGTGCCGTGACGCCATGAGATCGACGTCCGGCGTTCCCCAGCGGCGACAGATCTCTCGAAAAACGTCTGGGTGCAGAGACCATTCCCCCGCGTCCATGCCCTGTCGGCTGAGAAAATCTGCTTCCCAGTTTTCTACGCCCGGGATGTGAACTGCGGAGATGGTGGAAGCTGTGGCTTCCACCCACTGCAGAATTCGTCGGACTTCCTGGAAGGCTTGACGACTGCGAGTGCCGCCTTGGTGGTTGATGTATGCGACGGCAGTGGCGTTGTCCGACTGGATCCGGATCTGCCTGCCCTCCAGCCACCGATGAAAGGCCAATAGGGCTAGATACACTGCCCTTATCTCCAGAATATTGATCTGAAGGGATGACTCTATCGGAGTCCAGGTTCCCTGAGCCTTGTGGTGGAGAAAAACCGCCCCCCACCCTGACAGGCTCGCGTCCGTCGTGACCACAGCCCAGGTAGGGGGTAGGAAGGATTTTCCCTGCGATAGAGAGTTGGGAAGGAGCCACCACTGAAGTGACGTCTTGGTTGCAAGGGAGAGACGTTCCTGTCGAGTGAAGTCGACCTCCTGTCCCATTTGCGGAGAATGTCCCACTGGAGTGGCCGCAGATGGAATTGCGCGAAGGGCACTGCCTCCATCGCTGCCACCATCTTCCCCAGGAAGTGCATGAGGCGCCTCAAGGGGTGTGACTGACCCCGAAGAAGAGATTGCACCCCTGCCTGCAGCGAAAGCTGTTTGTCCAGCGGTAGCATGACTACTGCTGACTGAGTATGAAACTCCATCCCAAGGTACGTCAGTGATTGGGTCGGTGTCAACTTGGATTTTGGGAAGTTGATGATCCACCCGAACTGCTGGAGAGTCGCCAGAGCGACGGAAAGGCTGTTTTGACGCGCCTTCTGAGAGGGTGCCCTGACCAGAAGATCGTCTAAGTAGGGAATCACAGAGTGGCCCTGAGAGTGTAGGACCGCCACAACAGATGCCATGACCTTGGTGAACACCCGTGGGGCTGTCGCCAGGCCGAAAGGCAATGCCACGAACTGAAGGTGTTCGTCCCCGATGGCGAAACGCAAAAAGCATTGATGTTCGGGTGCGATCGGCACATGGAGATAAGCATCCTTGATGTCGATCGATGCTAGGAAGTCTCCTTGTGACATCGAAGCGATGACAGAGCGGAGAGATTCCATCCGAAACCGTCTGGTGCTCACATGTCTGTTGAGCAGTTTGAGGTCCAGAACGGGACGGAATGAACCGTCCTTCTTTGGCACCACGAACAAGTTGGAGTAAAAGCCGCGACCATGTTCCTGGAGGGGAACAGGGATCACAACTCCTTCTGTCTTCAGAGCGTTCACCGCCTGAAAAAGTGCATCGGCTCGCTCGGGGGGCGGAGATGTTCTGAAGAAACGAGTCAGGGGACGAGAGCTGAACTCTATCCTGTAACCGTGAGACAGAATGTCTCTCACCCATCGGTCTTGAACATGTGGCCACCAGGCGTCGCAAAAGCGGGAGAGCCTGCCACCGACCGAGGATGCGGTTTGGGGATGCCGAGAGTCATGAGGAGGCCGCCTTGGAAGCAGTGCCTCCTGAGGCCTTTTGGGGGCGTGACTTGGACCGCCACGCATAGGAGTTCCTCTGGCCTTTCTCCGGCCTGCTGGACGAAGAGGATTGGGGCTTGGCGGAGGGACGAAAGGACCGAAACCTCGATTGTATTTTCCGTTGCTGAGGTCTCTTTGGTTTGGACTGGGGTAAGGAGGAGTCCTTTCCCTTGGATTCCTTAATAATCTCATCCAATCGTTCACCAAACAAGCGGTCGCCAGCAAACGGCAAACCGGTTAAGAACCTCTTGGAAGCCGAGTCTGCCTTCCATTCGCGCAGCCACATGGCCCTGCGGACTGCCACAGAGTTAGCGGATGCCACCGCTGTACGGCTAGCAGAGTCTAAAACTGCGTTCATGGCGTAGGAAGAAAAAGCTGACGCCTGAGAAGTCAAAGACGCAACCTGCGGAGCAGAATTACGTGTGACCGCATTAATCTCAGCCAGACAAGCTGAGATAGCTTGTAGTGCTCACACGGCTGCAAAGGCCGGGCAAAAGACGCGCCCGTGGCTTCATAGATGGATTTCACCAGGAGCTCTATCTGCATGTCAGTGGCATCCTTTAGCGATGATCCATCTGCAACCGATACCACAGATCTAGCCGCCAATCTAGAGACTGGGGGATCCACCTTGGGACATTGAGCCCAACCCTTAACAACGTCAGAGGGGAAGGGGTAACGTGTGTCAGTAAGGCGCTTAGTAAAGCGCTTGTCCGGAACCGCTCTGGGCTTCTGGACAGCATCTCTGAAGTTAGAGTGATCGAAAAACGCAGTTAGGGAACCGAAACTGGTGTTTCTCCTGCTGAGAAGCCGACTCCTCTACAGGAGGAGGCGGGGGAGAGATATCTAACACCTGGTTGATGGACGAGATAAGGTCATTTACTATGGCGTCCCCTTCAGGTGTATCAAGATTGAGAGCAACGTCAGTGTCAGAGCCCTGAGCTGCGACGTCCGCCTCGTCCTCCAGAGAGTCCTCACGCTGGGAACCCGAGCAGCGTGAAGAAGTCGGGGAAGATTCCCAGCGGGCCCGCTTAGCCGGTCTGGGACTGTGGTCCGGGCCGGAGTCCTCCACGTGAGACCTAGGGCCCCCCCTGGGAACGTGCTGCGGCGCGGACAGAGAGGGGCCTGGAGGAGAAGATCCAACAGGGCCCGGGGCTTGTGTAAGGACTGGTCTGGACTGCAAAGCTTCAAGCAGCTTGGCAGACCATTTGTCCATAGACTGAGCCATGGATTGTGAAAGTGACTCAGAGAGTTTTTCAGCAAAAACTGCAAACTCTGTCCCTGCCTCCTGGACAGGGGGAGCAAGGGGTTCTACCTGAGCCGAGGGGCCCACTAGTGACCGAGGCTCGGGTTGAGGAAGCAAAAACAGGGGTTGAGCATTGCTCACAGTGAGGGTAGGTGGAACCCGCAGGTAACTTAGCCGCACAAGAGGTACAGGTCGCAAAATAACCCTGTGCCTTGGCACCCTTGCTCCTTGTGGACGACATGCTGTTGTCTCCTAGGAGAGTGATCACTGAGGGTATATGGGAAGGGTATACAGCCCGACCGAACAGAAATATATAACTATATATATAGTATCTATTCCAGCACCCTAAGGGAACCAGCACCGGGTGACCGGTGTGGCTTACCGACCGCTAAACTAAAGAGCGGAGTGTGTGTCCTCCAGATTCCCTGCCTTAGGTCTCCCAGCGTTGCAGAGCTCTTTCCAGGAAATCCTCCACAGGCAGAATGCCAAAGAAATGGCTGCCGGAGCTCTCAGGGGAGGAGTGGAGCCGTGGACGGCGTTAGAAAAGTGCGGGAATCTGGAGTCCCCACAGTGATCAGTGAGGGGGAAGGAAACATACAGGATGCTCCGGCCCTCACAGCCGACGTCAGGCCGGCCGTCCCGCCCTTACCCCTGATAGACAGGCCCGGGGGCGGGAGCTTTGCTACTAGGCCGCAATTGAAGCCGGGGACTAAATTTAAGACCGCGGCCGACAAACAGGCGCGGTCGGCGCGGAAGTCCGCCGGCCGTCACAAATAAGCAGCTGCTGCAGCGTCCGGGATGAAGGCGCTCCATGCACATCCCCCATGGGGATACAGAGTACCTTAGTGATGCAGGGCCCGGTCCCTGAGGATAAATAAACTCCTGTCCGACAGATTTCCACAGGGGCTGCGGAGGGAGCACTGTCCCAGTGACTGGACGACCGCTCAGGATCCCACTTCTCCCAGAGCCGCTAAGGGATGGTGAAGGAGACGGCATGAGGCTCCGGCCTTTGTACCCGCAATGGGTACCTCAACCTTAACAGCACCACCGACTTAGTGGGGTGAGAAGGGAACATGCCGGGGGCCCCGTGGGGGCCCACTTTTCTTCCAACCGATATAACTAATCTGAGAATGCATGAGTGGATGTGTGCCTCCTTCCACACAAAGCATAAAACTGAGGAGCCCGTGATGCACGGGAGGGTGTATAGGCAGAGGGGAGGGGTTACACTTTTTAAAGTGTAATACTTTGTGTGGCCTCCGGAGGCAGAAGCTATACACCCAATTGTCTGGGTCTCCCAATGGAGCGACAAAGAAAAGCACAATTGTGTAATGGTTTTATGGGTTTCGTTTTTGCGGCGTTCATTAAAGCACCACTCCAGCATTTGTATTTTCAGCGCTGGAGGGGCACTTTAAATCTAAGCCCCCTGTGCTCGGTCTTCTGGCAGCTTCACCTTTACCGACGCTGCTCCAGTCCAGTGGCGCCACCTTGTGCCCGTAACCTCTGACTAGCCAGACGTTACATCACAAATAGAGATGTGCGGACACGTGGAAGTTCAGTTGGGCGGGTGCAGCCGGACTTTAGATAAAGTTCGGTTTGGGATTGAACTTGACCTGAACCCAAATGGAAGTCACTAATTGGGCAGTTTGGGTCTCTGCCCACATGTAGCCAGCCATAAACAGATCACTTCCAGGGGCAGCTTTTTTTTTTATTTTGTTCGGTGCACACTACATCCAATCACGCTGTTGATAACCCCAGTGCGAGCCGTTAAAATACTGAAAGCAGCTCGCACTGGGCTGAGAACTGAGCATACCCGAGCAGAGCAATGCTCGTGCAAGTGATCAGCATACGTACAGTGTCTGAACTCTGAACGCAAATTTTGTTTTTACGTTTTGTTTTGCTTTTTAAAAACAAAGTCTGTATTTGGTATGAACAAACTCCAAACCTCGTGTTTGCTCATCTCTAGTCACTAGCTTTCAGTGAAAGTCTATGAGAGCCAGAACGAGGCTCTCATAAACTTGTATTGAGTTGTAACCTCCAGCGCACTCCAGCAAACACTGGAGCTACAGGCAAGTCACAAATCAAAGGAGACCGACTTGAGCGGCGCTGGAAAAAGCTGAAGACGCCGTAAGGAGAGTTTAAGAAAGAGGCAAGGGACTTAGATTTAAAGCAACACTCCAGTAGTGCAAAAAAAAATAAATAAATAAATAAATAAAAAAACAACTGTTGCTTTAAATGGAAAAACTGACCTGGCAATATAACTTACTATCCCAAACATGCATAGGTTTTATTTCTTTTAAAGGGAATTTGTCAGCAGGTATTTTGCTACTTCATCTACAAGCAGCGTTAATGTAAGAAAAGAGATCCTGAATGTAACCACATTTTACTTAGAGTATAGGGTGCAGCTGTTCTGACTATCTCAGAATTGAGTGTAGCAGAGCTGGGAGCGCCCACACCAGGCTCTCTATAGAGATTGTGCATTGACTGTGAGTGTCAATCACAGCGGGGGGGTGCCGGACTGCTCTACACACTCAGAGTAGTCACACCAATGTTAGGGTACCTTCACACTTTAGCGATTCAGCAGCGATCCGACCAGCGATCTGACCTGGTCAGGATCGCTGCTGCATCGCCACATGGTCGCTGGTGAGCTGTCAAACAGGCAGATCTCACCAGCGACCAGTGACCAGCCCCCAGCCAGCAGCGACGTGCAAGCGACGCTGCGCTTGCACGGAGCCGGCGTCTGGAAGCTGCGGACACTGGTAACTAAGTTAAACATCGGGTATGGTTACCCGATGTTTACATTAGTTACCAGCGCACACCGCTTAGCTTTGCTCTCCTAGCTACAGTACACATCGGGTTAATTAACCCGATGTGTAATGCAGCTACATGTGCAGAGAGCAGGGAGCCGCGCACACTGCTTAGCGCTGGCTCCTTGCTCTCCTAGCTACAGTACACATAGGGTTAATTAACCCGATGTGTAATGCAGCTACATGTGCAGAGAGCCGGAGCCGGCAGCACAGGCAGCGTGAGAGCTACGGAGGCTGGTAACTAAGGTAAATATCGGGTAACCACCTTGGTTACCCGATGTTTATCTTGGTTACAGCTTACCGCAGCTGCCAGATGCCGGCTCCTGCTCCCTGCTCGCTTCATTTGTCGCTCTCTCGCTGTCACACACAGTGATCTGTGTGTCACAGTGGGAGAGCGCCTTTGAAGAAAACGAACCAGGGCTGTGTGTAACGAGCAGCGATCTCGCAGCAGGGGCCAGATCGCTGCTCAGTGTCACACACAGCGAGATCGCTAATGAGGTCACTGCTGCGTCACAAAAAACGTGACTCAGCAGCGATCTCGGCAGCGAGCTCGCTGTGTGTGAAGCACCCCTTACTCACAGAGCAATAAACCCTTGAGAATGAGTAAATAATAGCTAGCACATAGATAAGAGAGGCACAGATGTTATTCTTTTTTAACCCTCGCAGCATGCTGTCCTCAGCTTACATTGCAAAATCCTGGTGACAGAGTCCCTTTAAGTGGTGAAAAAAAATGTGGAAGTTCTTGAAAAACAAAAAAAAATACTAATTTTCACTTGTGCCACCATTTTCTGAAACCCATAATGTTTTTAATTTTCAATTGATGGGGTCCCAGCAGTCAGAGCCTCATCAATCGGTACGTTATCATCTAACCTGTGGATAGGCAATAGCTTATTTTAACAGGACAATCCCCTATAATTTGTGTTTATCATCTTAATTGCTGCAAATTAGTAGCCAGGAGATGATTGTGTTATGTGCACCTGTAGTCAGCGTACATAAAAATACCTACGGCCAGGTTTTCAGGTTCAGGCAGTAAAAAATTCCACATATGCCACAGATGTCAGTGCTGGGAATGGACATGTCCACTGGCCACCACCTTTCTTGTAAGTAGGACCCCTGGACACAATCCTCAACACCCCCCTTTATGGCATTTCTAACCTAAATTTCTAAATTGCCAAAAATGTTAATTCTTTGGCGAGCTGTGCTGGAGAAAGACAGGTGGAAACTTACCGAAAGGCATTTTGGGGAGAGAGAGGATTCACCAAGAGACATTCCCACGATTTCGCTGTTTTGCTCTTGTAAAGTAAGACTCGTCCATCTTCCCGAATTCGATGACAGCCGACATAGTCCAAGAGCGCCACCTCTCGCACCCTATAAGGGTTTGTGAATAGGTTGCTCACTGCGCTCACAGTGTTGAATATTTTTCCAAAAAGCTCCATGGAAGTCACTGGGAGAAACGTCACCACAGAAAAACAGGTATTAATGAAGAAAAAAAAAAAAGACAGATGAGAAGACTTCTTCAAACCGGTTGGTCAAGATGTTTCCCCGACTGGGTACATGAATTTCTTAAAGGGAACCAATCACGAGGATTTTCCTATATAACCTAAAGCCAGTGCTATACTGGCACTATCAGGCTGATTGTATACATACAGTGCTATACTGGCACTATCAGGCTGATTCCATACATACAGTGCTATACTGGCACTATCAGCCTGATTCTATACATACAGTGCTATACTGGCACTATCAGCCTGATTCTATACATACAGTGCTATACTGGCACTATCAGCCTGATTCTATACATACAGTGCTATACTGGCACTATCAGCCTGATTCTATACATACAGTGCTATACTGGCAATATCAGGCTGATTCTATACATACAGTGCTATACTGGTAATATCAGGCTGATTCTATACATACAGTGCTATACTGGTACTATCAGGCTGATTCTATACATACAGTGCTATACTGGTACTATCAGGCTGATTCTATACATACAGTGCTATACTGGTACTATCAGGCTGATTCTATACATACAGTGCTATACTGGCAATATCAGGCTGATTCTATACATACAGTGCTATACTGGCAATATCAGGCTGATTCTATGCATACAGTGCTATACTGGTACTATCAGGCTGATTCTATACATACAGTGCTATACTGGCACTATCAGGCTGATTCTATACATACAGTGCTATACTGGCACTATCAGGCTGATTCTATACATACAGTGCTATACTGGCAATATCCAGCTGATTCTATGCATACAGTGCTATACTGGTACTATCAGGCTGATTCTATACATACAGTGCTATACTGGCAATATCAGGCTGATTCTATACATACAGTGCTATACTGGCAATATCAGGCTGATTCTATACATACAGTGCTATACTGGCAATATCAGGCTGATTCTATACATACAGTGCTATACTGGCAATATCAGGCTGATTCTATACATACAGTGCTAAACTGGTACTATCAGGCTGATTCTATACATACCATTAGTGATCAGCTCAGATGTATAGGATTTGACACACAAGCAAGAAAAGTTCGTAAAATGAGCAGCTTTTGAATGACAGCAGCTGATAGCTGGGGTGGGTGTTCATAGTTATCTCCTCCCCTGGTTATTTATGCTAATTCTATTATAGAATTGTTTTACTAACTTTGTAGAAAGACCTGTGCTGACGTCATACCATATGACCAGAAGGGGCGGACCCTCAGCTAACAGAAAAATAATGTTGCTTCCTGGTATCAGCTATGTTGGATGAGGCCCTGCCCCTTCTGGTCACATGGGTATGACATCAGCACAGGTCCTTCTAGTCAGTTAGTAAAATGATTCTATAATAGAATTAGCATAAATAACAGGGGGAGGAACAACAGGAAGGGGGGTGGGAACCACTACGAATACCCACCCCAGCTATCAGCTGATGGGCAGCTGCTGTCATTCAATAAGTTGCTCATTTTACAAACTTTACTTGCTTGTGTTTGTAAACCTATACATCCAAGCTGACAACTACAGGTATATATAGAATCAACCTGATTGTGCCAGTATAGCACTGGCTTTAGGTTATATAGGAAAATCCTGGTGATTGGAGTGCTTTAAATATTAGATATGTTCCCAGACATTAACCCCTAATCCCGACAAGAATACAAAGCACATGACATCTGCGTGATTTGCTGTGTGTGAGAAAAATAAAGGCTTTTTCATTTAAAGGTGTGTCGCAGCGCGTACATTTATGCCATTTCCAACAATAAGATCCACATCTAGTTCACAAATGGGGTCTTGAGGCGTCGGTGCACGGGAGGTCAGGAACGCCATATAGATGAATGAGACCCGCGGCTCCTACACATTCAACCTGTGCAGACACCATAATGTACAAAGTAGGGGGAACCCCTTTAAGGCTGCTTTCACACATCAATTTTTTTGCATCAGGCACAATCCGGCTCAAAAACCTATGCAACAGATGCGGCGAAGAAAACGGATCTGTTGCATAAGTTTTTCCATGCGGCCCGTCCGTTTTTTGACGGATGCGGCTTGATACTGAGCATGCACAGTTCAAAAAAACGCATCTGGCAGCCGGATGCGTTTTTTGCCGCAGGACGCCGCATCCGGCGTACATAGGCTTGCATTGTAAATCGGATCCGGCGCAATGCTTTTTTTCGCCGCACAAAAAAACATGCCAGACAACGTTCCATCCGGCCGCCGCATGGGCTAAATATGCCGCATCCAGCAAAAACCGGACGCAACGCAAGGCCATGCGGCACAATACAGCGATAATGCAAGTCTACGCGGAAAAAACGTAACCGGCGGCAAAAAAAAACGGTTGCATTTTTTTCTGCAATGCGCCGTATTGTGCCGCTCAGCAAAAAACGAATGTGTGAAAGCAGCCTAAAGGGCATCAGCTGTACTTCCCTGCTCCAGCACTGCCTCCCCGCTGCTGCTCCTGGTCATTGTTTATTGGCTGCAGTCACCTTCATGCATCACCACTGTAGACAATCACTGGGCTTAGCTGCGATGCTGATGTGGACTCCATAAATGTGGCAGGACAACCCCTTTAAAACCCCTGCTCTTTGTTTACTGGATGCAACAGTGACCACTGCAGCCCATCACTGAGCTTGTGCTGCCTACACCAGCATCGATGGTGAAACTAGTGATCAGCAGCCGGGGTGTTGATATCACCCCTGAAGCCAGTATACAATGACCACAGAAGCAGCAGCAGCAGGAAGGCATCTCATTCATCTACTAAGCACAGTGATTGGCTGCAGCGGTGATACATGTTGTATTTATGATGCCACCGCCGCATCCAGTGAACAATGACAAGGGGCAGCATCGGGGCGGCATCCCATCCATACTGTGTGCATCAGCATTTCAGCCCAAGACAATGTGGTGAAAATGAGAACACAGAAAATCCCTTTAAATCTTTTTTACACTGGCTGGAAACCAATGTGGCGGCGAATTTGCAATGGAAGCAATGACAAATTATTTATTGTCACATTCACTGCTTTGAAGCAAAATCTTAAAGAAAATCCTGTCCAGCCCCCATAATAAGTATAGAATAACCTGGAGGTTTCCAGAACAGGACAGAGCCCTCCTCACTGACACTGAGGTAACAGCCCCCGGCACACCTGGAGATACTCACGTGCTGCTGTAAGTCACAACAAGCCTCCTCCATTCACCTGACATCCGGAAGTCACACGCTTGCAGGACCTGCACAGCATAGAAAAGTACTGACCAATCCGCGCTCTCCTTCATAGACCCGGCGAAAGCTGACCAATGAGCGTTCTAAGAGGGCGGGACTTCCCAAGGCACGGGCCAATAGAGATAGAGATTACAGTAGCCGTGGGCGTAGCTACAATACAACTGAAGTAGTAATGTTTAATGTCACATTGTAACCACAGCAGCCGGGAAAGCCGCGAGCGACAGCCGCCATCTTCTGGGAGCCCCTAGCATCGGCCGCCATCTTATGGAAGACCAAAGGTAACGGAGAGCGCCATTTTTACTGTGGTAACACAACTGACTGAGCTTGTACTGGAATGGAAGGAGCAATGGCGCAGCTCTGTTTACCACACACTACACACGTAAACTAAAGAGGACAGGAAACGGCCATGAAGCATTGCATAAGGCGCACGCGCCATTATGGCTCGCCCTGTATGAGGGGTGCATTAACCCCTTCAGGATTGGGCCATTTTTGTATTTTTCCTATAAGCCTTCTAAGGTTTTTCCCCATTTTTCCAGCTGAGGTCTTGTTTTGTTTTTTTGCCGGACGAGTTGTAGTTTTGAATGGCGCCATCCATTTTTTCCACTCAAAAACTGGGAAAAAATTCCAACTGCGATGAAATGGTGAATGCAATCCCGCCATGCTTTTGTTGATTTTTTTTTTACACTGTTCTTTCTGTGGTAAAAAAAAATGACCGGAAAACATGATTGTCCTGGTCTGTAGGATGACAGCGGCACCATAATTATTATTTTCATTATTATTTTAGTGGTCAAATAAAATTCCCAACTTTTTAAGAAAAAATGTGATTTTTGTAGCCGTTTTCTGAGATGTGTAACTTTTTAGTTTTTCCGTGGACGCGGCTGGTGAGGGCGTATTTTTTGTGTGGAGAGCTGTAGCATTTATACCTTTTCGGGGCAGATAACGACATTTTAATAACTTTTTATTGCATTTTTTAGAGACGCACTGACCGAATGCCAGCAGCTCAGGCATTTACATATTTTTTCTTTTCATGGTTTGATTAGTTTTATATTTTTGTTGACTGGACTTGTACAGATATGTAAAGTATTCAGACCCCTTTAAATTTTTCACTCTTTGTTTCATTGCAGCCATTTGGTAGATTTCAAAAAAGTTCATCTTTTTTTCATTAATGCACACTCTGCACCCCATCATGACAGAAAAAATGCAAATTTATTAAACAAGAAAAACTGAAATATCACATGGTCATAAGTATTCAGACCCTTTGCTCAGTATTGAGTAGAAGCCCCTTTTGAGCTAGTACAGCCATGAGTCTTCTTCAGACTGATGCAACAAGTTTTTCACACCTGGATTTAGGGATCCTCTGCCATTCTTCCTTGCAGATCCTCTGCAGTTCCGTCAGGTTGGATGGTGAACACTGGTGGACAGCCATTTTCAGGTCTCTCCAGAGATGCTCAATTGGGTTTAGGTCAGGTCTCTGACTGGATCAGTCAAGAATGGTCACAAAGTTGTTATGAAGCCATTCCTTTGTAATTTTAGCTGTGTGCTTAGGGCAGGGGTGGGGAACCTCCGGCCCGCGGGCCGTATGCGGCCCGCAATGACCTTTTCTGTGGCCCCCGGGGCACTGGAGCAGATTCCCGGTGGCTGTGGTGCTCGGGCAGCCGCTCATCTTGTCTATTGCCGGCAGACAGCACTGGGGGTGGGACTTCCTCCCTCTTGCTCCTACATGCTCCCTCCCTGTGAGATTGCAGCTAGAATCAGAGTGATGGGGGAGGGGCCTGCACGGGATATAGAAGGCTGTATAGTGCCGTGCGTGCTACCTCTCACACTCCCATTCTGTGCTCAGCTGTTCATGTTCATGGCTAGGAGGTCTTTTCTTGGAGAGAAAAGACGAGAATGAAGCCAGCCCTTGAGCTGAGCTGCTGCATCCACCACTTGTGCTGCACCTGATCTTACAGGGCAACTGAGCAGCAGGTACTTATATCTGCGCTAAGTGTGTTTATATCTAATATATGCCACCATATATCAAATGTATTTGTCACTTAAGTGTCCAGCGTCTGTTGTGTATACGACATGTGCGTGTGCTGTGTATACGGCGTGTGTGCTGTGCGTGTGCTGTGTATACGGCGTGTGTGCTGTGTATGTGCTGTGTATACGGCGTGTGTGCTGTGTATGTGTGACGCCCTAGCAGCAGTCGGACTGCTCGGCAGACACTTTGATGAAAAACAAAAAGGTTTTTTTACGGGGGAGAATATTTGTGACGCCACCTGCGGTGTGCGGTAATAAGAAATACCGCCGCTGCTGTATGGGAGTGCCGGGGCTGATGGTGTTGGGACAGCCTGGTGGTGATTCCCTCCGCAGGTAGGGGCCCCGGGACTCAGGGTAGGGAATAGGTAGGAACAGCCTATATTGATATAGGGCCGGCAGGGCGCTGGGGAGCCAGGGTACTCACTCAGGTGTGATGACGCATTCAGTGGACACAGACTCTGAGGTAAACAAAGTCTCTTGGTACTGCTGCACTCGGTGACTGCACGTGCGGTGGTCCCTTTCAGTGATTCTGTGGTGGACTGGAGCCTTCCTCCATACACTGTATACTGTGTGTGTCCCTGGCCCCGTTGGCTTGAAACCTTCGGGTCCCGTCCCTCTTTTTAATTGGGACCTGCTCTTAGCAGCTGGCACGTGGGATTTTCTGTGACTGCTCTGTGTGGGAAGTCCTATCCCTCCGCTGTGCTGACGCCGCTAATCTCTGAGCCGTCAAGTACAGGCCACTGTCTGCGACCCAGCCAGGCTCTCCTCAGGGAGCTCTTAATCCCCAGGTCCTCTCTCTTTTTCAGTTACTACCAACTGTCTAACTGACTCCTCCCACCAGCCTGTCTGACTCATAGGTGGGCGGTTCCTTTCCCAGCTGGAACCACGCCCCTGGTGTGCCTGACAAGTGTAGTGTTTGGGTGACTAGGATTTGTGCTGTTAGTACAGAATCACTGTTGCGGACCCCGGAACCAAGGAGGGTGGGCCCTGCACCAAGGATAGAGAATAGTGCAGTTCCCTGTGACACCCTGGACTAGTCCAGGGGCGTCACATTCCCCCTTGGTTAAACGTAGCTCGTCCCCGAGCTACAGTGCACCCAGAGTGTTTATTTTTATCTGCAAAAAGTGAACATTTTAATAAGAAAAACATATCTATCCATCCCACGCAGGGGAGGCACTTGAACCCAACGTTTCGCTTTCCCAATCCTTCATCCCACCCCCAAAGTTCCAAAAGGAGGCAAGCCACCGCTCCTGTTGGTGGCCAGACCTGGGCCATATGTCTCCCAGGTCTCTCCTCCACCTGTGTCTTCTCCTGTAGGTGGGGATGCAGTCCGTGGCTATGAATGGGAAATAACCATTTACAATAGCACCAGTTCATGCTGGCTACCACCAGTCCTGTAGCCAAAGGTCCATTTTCAATAAAACTTATCATTGGTCGTCAATCAGGTCATGAATCCAGGTAATTAAAATAAAATCAACATTCTTCTTATCAACACTCTATATCAACATGTCTTACATGACTATCTTTAGCATGGAAAATAGTAGAATTAAAAGCATGGAAAATACTAAACATTTTTAAATTTACTCTATATTTAGACTATTTACATTAGGGTAGAGTAGCCGGGTTCCGCTACCATTCCTCATCTCTGAACCTATGTGGGGGCTGACCAAAGTTCACACGGGTGGACCTTCTCAGCTCCTGGCTTCCCTCTAACCCTTGTACTGTGGTGTTTGCTACTACCTGTTCCCCACTACTGGTGCTAGGTGTTGTAGGTGGTAATCTACGTGTTCGTGGTGCTGGTATGGGTACTTCTCTAGGTGCAATGATTTCAGGCCTCCTTGGTTCTGGTTCTTCCGCGGGTTGCGGGAATGTGAGTACAGGCACAATCACTGCTCCATTGTACATAGGCCAATCTTCCGGGAAGTCACCTAGGATGGTGTGGATCACTCTCTTCTTTTTCTCAGTCACTTGAGGTTGGGGCTGTTCTTCCTTCTGGATGTTCAGGGGTTCAGGGCACTTTTTCAAGTGGTCACGGGAAATTACAGCTGTGGTTCTTCCTTGGTCCTTGCTGACAAGACAGGTCTTCTGGTTGTTGAAATTAGAAGGCTGGACCACATATGGCTCTCTTTCCCACTGGTCGTCCAGTTTATGCATCTTTCTTTTTCTTTTTAAGACCACTTCTCCTGGTGAAAATGGAGGGGCTTGGGCTTGCTTGTTAAAGCTTCTTTCTTGCTTTTCCCTACTTTGGTCCAGATTCTCCTCGACATACTCTTGAATTTGCCTGTATTGAGCTCTACGCTTGGTATCCCAATCTGCATTTGGGGAATAAACTTCAGGCATCTCAACTTCCATCTCCAGATCCACTGGCAGTCTCCCAGGTCTAGCCCTCATGAGATAAGCGGGTGTGCATTTAGTGGAACTCACAGGAATACTATTGTACATGTCCACAAGATCTGGCAATTTTTCAGGCCACTCGTTCCGCTCCTCAAGGGGTAGATTTTTCAGCAGGTTGATGACTACATAGTTCATCTTCTCACACATCCCATTTGTTTGTGCGTGGTAGGGGGCAGTGCGTATCTTCTTACACCCATACAATTTACAAAATTCCAGGAAGATTTCTGCTTCAAAAGCGGGGCCTTGATCTGTTAGGACGTGATCTGGGTAACCGTGGGGTCTGCAGAAATGTGCCTGGAAAGCCTTCGCCGCAGTGCTGGCAGTTAGATCTTTGACAGGTACCACCACCAGGAATCTTGAATAGTGATCTACTATCGTGAGTGCATAGGTGTACCCATTCCTGCTTGGTGTGAGCTTGACGTGGTCTAAGGCAACGAGTTCTAGAGGCTGGGTAGTTACTATTGGTTGCAATGGCGCTCGCTGACTGGTGCTATCTTTTCTCCTTAATGTACATGGACCACAGTTCCTGCACCAAGCTTCTATGGTATCTCTCATCCCAGTCCAATAAAAGCGACTTCTCAGCAACATTTCCAACTTCTTCCAACCAAAGTGCCCAGCTCTATCATGATAGGCCTCCAACACCACTGGTGCATATGCTGTGGGTATTACTATCTGGCATATTCTCTCATGCGTTTTTGGATTAATGAGACTTCTGCACAACTTGCCTCCATGGAAACACAGACGACTTCTTTCTTTCCACAATTTCTTAGCTTCTTCTGGAGCATCTGGTTCAAGGTGTGAATCAGCCTCGGATATCAATGCCTTTATCAATCTGATTGCAGGGTCATTATCTTGGGCTTCTTGCCAACCATGGTGGGGCAATGGGTTGAAGGTCGCCTCTTGCTGATCACTATAATATCGGGGTTTCACTCTATCAGTAGGGCGATGGAAAGCAGGTATCTCAATCTCCTCCAGGTCATCTTCATGCCTCCCATCATCACACAACTGGGGCATCCTGGACAACGCATCAGCGTTAGCGTTCTTGCGACCAGCCCTGTACTTTATAGTGAAATCGTAATTTGCCAGTCGTGCTACCCACCGCTGCTCCAAAGCTCCAAGCTTCGCCGTGTCCAGGTGTGTCAACGGGTTATTGTCTGTATATACGGTGAATTTTGCAGAAGCCAGGTAATGCTTAAACTTCTCTGTCACTGCCCAAACAAGTGCTAAGAACTCCAGCTTGAAAGAACTATAGTTCTCAGGATTTCTTTCTGTTGGACGGAGTTTCCTGCTGGCGTATGCAATCACCTTTTCCTTGCCATCCTGTACCTAGGATAGAACAGCTCCCAGCCCCACGTTGCTGGCATCAGTGTACAGCACAAATGGGAGGTTATAGTCAGGATATGCCAGAATCTCATCTCCTGTCAAAGCTGACTTCATCCACTTGAAGGACTTCTCCTGCTCCTCACCCCATGTGAATGGAGAGCCAGAAGTCTTGCCGTGCTTTCTTTGTCCGACTAGGAGATCTTGTAAGGGGGATGCCATCTTGGTATAGCCTTTCACGAACCTCCGGTAGTACCCCATCAATCCCAGGAATTGGCGCACCTCTTTGATGTTCTGAGGCCTGGGCCAGTTCTGGATAGCTGTGATTTTCTCAGGGTCCGGAGCCACACCTTCGGCACTTACCACATGCCCCAGGTATTGGACTTTGGGCTTCAGCAGGTGACATTTGGAGGGTTTTAGTTTCATCCCGTACCTGGAAAGGGCTTCAAATACTTCTGCCAGATGTCCCAGATGCTCCTCATAGGTCTTGGAATATACAATTACGTCGTCCAGGTACAGCAGGACAGTCTCGAAGTTGCAATGGCCTAAACAGCTCTCCATGAGTCGTTGAAACGTACCAGGTGCATTGCACAGCCCGAATGGCATGCTGTTAAATTCACATAATCCCATTGGGGTGGCAAAGGCGGTCTTCTCGCGATCCTCCTCAGCAACGGACACTTGCCAATAACCACTAGTGAGGTCAAGGGTAGAGAAGTAATTTGCAGATCTTAATGCAGTCAAGGACTCTTCAATTCTGGGCAGTGGATAGGCATCCTTATGTGTGATGTTGTTAATTCTCCTATAGTCCACGCACATCCTCATAGTGCCGTCTTTCTTCTTCACTAGGACTAGCGGGGCTGCCCAGGGGCTGCAACTATCACGGATGACCCCAGCCTCCTTCATACTTCTCAGCATGTCTTTGGCACACTGGTAGTGAGCAGGTGGTATGGGCCTATACCTTTCCTTTATAGGTGGATGAATGCCTGTGGGTATATGATGCTGAACCCCTTTCACCCTCCCAAAGTCTAATGGGTGTTTACTAAACACTTGCTCATACTCCTGAACCACCCTGTAGACCCCTTGTTTTTGATGTAGTGGAGTGGAGTCAGTACCTACATGTAACTCTTGACACCACTGTTCTTGCTGAATCTGGGAACTGTCTGTGGCTGACTGATCTGGTGTGGCTGAGGACTTTACTGTCTGGATGAAATTCTCACTCACAGTGTACAATTTGGCTATGGTAGCATACCTGGGCAGTCTAACCTCTTCCTCCCCGCAATTCAACACTCGCACGGGCACTCTCCCCTTACGGACATCGACTACCCCTCTGGCTGTCAGTACTGTAGACCAGTGCTCTGAAGGCAGGGCCTCTACCACTGCCTGGTAATTCTGTCCACGGGAGCCTACAGCTGCCCTGCACCATATCATCATCTCACTCCGTGGGGGCACTACCACAGGAGCTGCATCCATTACCCGTACACCGCCAATTTCCCCACCAGACAAATTTACCTGTTGCCTCTGCTGGAGGTCTCGAATCTCTCTTTGCAGGACCCTCTGGCGTCCCGTTCCTGCAGTTTCAGAGAGCTGTTGGAGAAGAAACAATACTTCCCCCATACAATTCTCAATAACATTAGTCCCCAAAATCATCTTAGGGTTCCGGTCACTAGGGTCATTCTGCACTACTATGAGTCCTTGGCGTGCTAACTCCACCCTGCCCACCTTGATGGTTACCTCCTTGAACCTGAGTTGTGTTACTGGTAAACCATTTACAGCATAAATGGTGAGGTCATTGTCCGGTGGGGCGAGTTCCTCAGTTGACTAGAATTTGGTATACAGTACTTGGGGTATAGTTGTTACCTGGGAGCCGGTATCAAGAAGTGCTGAAGTCGGAATCCCATCCAAGGTGATGGAAACGATGGTCCTTCCTCCAACATACCGCTCCCGCCAGTCTGCTGGGCCTTGTTGATTTAGTCCTGGGGAGTGGCCCTTGGCCCCAGGGGTGGCCCGTTTAAAGGACAATAACGGGCGTAGTGACCAGTCTTGTTGCACCTATAACAAACAAGGTTTTCATACCGGTCACGGTTCCTTCCTCTGTATGTCGAGGTCCTCCCTCTCATCCAAGGGACGTCATCTGGGCAGTTAGCAAGCTGGATCTTCTCCGCCGGCTTGGTCTTGGGCTTGAGCTGCATTGCCTCTAGGATCCTTGCAACATCACTGCTCAGCTGCTGCACCTGTAAAGACAAATCACTGGTATCGCCTGCAGGCGCTGCTGGGGTCTTTGGCTCTGGCAGTGCTCTAACAGGAGGTGGCACATGTAGAGGAGAAGTGCCGGCTTGCCAGGACGTAGCAGGAGAATCAGTTGGCTCTGGGGTTTGCAAAGCCTTGATGGCTCGGTCTTTTAAAACAGCAAAGTCCATTGCAGGATATTCCAGAGTCCACAGCCGTAGCTGCTTGCGGTCCTCCACTGACCCCAGGCCTTGCAGAAACTGTTCAACAAGCACCTTGTTTCCTTCAGCTTCACTGATGGGAATGGTTAGTTTGAGAGTCCGTAGCGCTGATTGCAGCCTCAGAGCATAGTCTCTAATGCTTTCTTGTGGGCGCTGCTTGCAGTTGTAAAACTTTATCCGGAGTTCTGCCTCAGTGCGGTTTTCAAAGGAAAGTCGCAGACGTTCAAAAATGGCAGTTACTGAGGCCCGGTCCTGATCTGTCCAGGTCTCCGCCTCCAGCTCTGCGGCGCCTGATAACTGGCCGAGTAGTACAGACGCTTGCTGCCGGTCATTCATCCCAAACATATCCAGGAGTGTGCGGATTTTTCTTTTGAATCCTTGCAGAGTGTCAGGGGAACCATCATATTGTGGTAGCCAGGTAGCGCCTGGCACATACGGTAAAGTCATTGGCATTATCTGCGCGGTCGCTCGTGCGTCCATGTCACCTTGATCTTGAGGGGGAACTGCCGCTGCGCTCGCTTCACCCGGCGCCGACATCTTTCTATGCCCCCTTGGTTTTCAGCAGCAAGATGGCGGCAACTGAATTTTTTTTTTTTTTTTATTCACTTTGGGCTCAACAGTTTTGGAGAAGGCGCACGTCACCCAGGTTAGTGGGTCCAGTCCAATCCTGTTCGTGACGCCAAAAATAAATGTGTGACGCCCTAGCAGCAGTCGGACTGCTCGGCAGACACTTTGATGAAAAACAAAAAGGTTTTTTTACGGGGGAGAATATTTGTGACGCCACCTGCGGTGTGCGGTAATAAGAAATACCGCCGCTGCTGTATGGGAGTGCCGGGGCTGATGGTGTTGGGGCAGCCTGGTGGTGATTCCCTCCGCAGGTAGGGGCCCCGGGACTCAGGGTAGGGAATAGGTAGGAACAGCCTATATTGATATAGGGCCGGCAGGGCGCTGGGGAGCCAGGGTACTCACTCAGGTGTGATGACGCATTCAGTGGACACAGACTCTGAGGTAAACAAAGTCTCTTGGTACTGCTGCACTCGGTGACTGCACGTGCGGTGGTCCCTTTCAGTGATTCTGTGGTGGACTGGAGCCTTCCTCCATACACTGTATACTGTGTGTGTCCCTGGCCCCGTTGGCTTGAAACCTTCGGGTCCCGTCCCTCTTTTTAATTGGGACCTGCTCTTAGCAGCTGGCACGTGGGATTTTCTGTGACTGCTCTGTGTGGGAAGTCCTATCCCTCCGCTGTGCTGACGCCGCTAATCTCTGAGCCGTCAAGTACAGGCCACTGTCTGCGACCCAGCCAGGCTCTCCTCAGGGAGCTCTTAATCCCCAGGTCCTCTCTCTTTTTCAGTTACTACCAACTGTCTAACTGACTCCTCCCACCAGCCTGTCTGACTCATAGGTGGGCGGTTCCTTTCCCAGCTGGAACCACGCCCCTGGTGTGCCTGACAAGTGTAGTGTTTGGGTGACTAGGATTTGTGCTGTTAGTACAGAATCACTGTTGCGGACCCCGGAACCAAGGAGGGTGGGCCCTGCACCAAGGATAGAGAATAGTGCAGTTCCCTGTGACACCCTGGACTAGTCCAGGGGCGTCACATATGTGCTGTGTATACGGCGTGTGTGCTGTGTATGTGCTGTGTATACGGCGTGTGTGCTGTGTATACGGCGTGTGTGCTGTGTATGTGCTGTGTATACGGCGTGTGTGCTGTGTATGTGCTGTGTATACGGCGTGTGTGCTGTGTATGTGCTGTGTATACGGCGTGTGTGCTGTGTATACGGCGTGTGTGCTGTGTATACGGCGTGTGTGCTGTGTATGTGCTGTGTATACGGCGTGTGTGCTGTGTATACAGCGTGTGTGCTGTGTATGTGCTGTGTATACAGCGTGTGTGCTGTGTATACGGCGTGTGTGCTGTTTATGTGCTGTGTATACGGCGTGTGTGCTGTTTATGTGCTGTGTATAAGGCGTGTGTGCTGTGTGTGCGCTGTGTATACGGCGTGTGTGTGCGCTGTGTATACGGCGTGTGTGTGCGCTGTGTATACGGCGTGTGTGTGCGCTGTGTATACGGCGTGTGTGTGTGCTGTGTATACGGCGTGTGTGTGCTGTGTGTGTGCTGTGTATACGGCGTGTGTGTGTGCTGTGTATACGGCGTGTGTGTGTGCTGTGTGTGCGCTGTGTATACGGCGTGTGTGTGCTGTGTGTGTGCTGTGTATACGGCGTGTGTGTGCGCTGTGTATACGGCGTGTGTGTGCGCTGTGTATACGGCGTGTGTGTGTGCTGTGTGTGCGCTGTGTATACGGCGTGTGTGTGCTGTGTGTGTGCTGTGTATACGGCGTGTGTGTGCGCTGTGTATACGGCGTGTGTGTGCGCTGTGTATACGGCGTGTGTGTGTGCTGTGTGTGCGCTGTGTATACGGCGTGTGTGTGCTGTGTGTGTGCTGTGTATACGGCGTGTGTGTGCGCTGTGTATACGGCGTGTGTGTGCGCTGTGTATACGGCGTGTGTGTGTGCTGTGTATACGGCGTGTGTGTGCTGTGTGTGTGCTGTGTATACGGCGTGTGTGTGTGCTGTGTATACGGCGTGTGTGTGTGCTGTGTATACGGCGTGTGTGTGCGCTGTGTATACGGCGTGTGTGTGCTGTGTGTGTGCTGTGTATACGGCGTGTGTGTGCGCTGTGTATACGGCGTGTGTGTGTGCTGTGTATACGGCGTGTGTGTGCTGTGTGTGCGCTGTGTATACGGCGTGTGTGTGTGCTGTGTATACGGCGTGTGTGTGTGCTGTGTTTGGCACTTAATAAAGTTTCATATTGTAAGGTTTATTGGTATATCTAATTCCTGGTGTGCACATGTTTACATGCAGAACGTTTTGGCTTGTTGAGTGCTGTGTATGGCTTATGTGTGTGCGGTATACGGCATGTGAGTGCTGTGTGCAGTATACAGTATCTCCTGTGCATGTGTACTATATATGGCCAGTGTGTGTCATGGGTAGTGTACAATATGACAACTGTCAAGGCTGTGTGCGGTATACGGTCAGTGTGTCAGAGCGGTGTGTGTATGTACAGTGTCTCCTGTGTAATATATATGATTTACCAATCTGCGCTTCAAACAAGGACAAACCTGGAAAAGCAGTTGTGAGAAGCAAACATCACAGCGCACCAAAGAGAATCAGCTCTGGCCGCCACAGTAGGGGTATAGGGTTGAGTTAATTAATTGTTTGACCAATTATAGCCGGGTCATTTTCAAGTTGATGATTTTGTGCGGCCCCCGAAGGTTGGTAGAATTTTCCAAATGGCCCGCGGCAGTAAAAAGGTTCCCCACCCCTGGCTTAGGGTCATTGTCTTGTTGGAAGGTGAACCTTCGGCCAAGTCTGAGGTCCAGAGCACTCTGGAAGAGGTTTTCTTCCAGGATATCTTTGAACTTGGCCGCATTCATCTTTCCTTCAATTGCAACCAGAGGTCCTGTCCCTGCAGCTGAAAAACACCCCCATAGCATGCTGCTGCCACCACCATGTTTCACTGTTGGGATTGTATTGGGCAGGTGATGAGCAGTGCCTGGTTTTCTCCACACATACCGCTTAGAAGTATCACCAAAAAGTTCTATCTGAGGCTCTGTGCCCACGTGTTCGTATTGCATGCAGTTACGTTGCGATTTGCACCGCAGCGTAAATGCATGCGTCCTGCGTCCCCTGCACAATCTATGAAGATTGTGCATAATCCATGCCCACTTGGCGTTTTAGAACGCAGCGATTTGCATGCTGCCAAATCGCTGCGTTCTAAAAAACAACATGCCACTTTTTTTGTGCGCTTTGCATGCTGTCTCCATTCTGTCTATAGGGAGAGGCAGCATCCAGAGCGCACGAATTCTACAGTCACCGAAGCTTCAGAACGGAGCTTTTCAGCTGCGCTCTGAAGCGGACATGCAGTGACATTACGCTGCGGTGCAGAGCGCACACACGTGGGCACATAGCCTTAAGGGGGCTTTACACGCTACGATATCGTTAATGTTTTATCGTCGGGGTCAAGTTGTTAGTGACGCACATCCGGCGTCATTAATGATATCGCAGCATGTGACACTGACCAGCGACCTTAAGCAACCTCAAAAATGGTGAAAATCATTCACCATGGAGAGGTCGTCCCAAACTCAAAAATCGGTAAGGGTTGTTTATCCAGGTGGTTCATCGCTCATGCGGCAGCACACATCGCTATGTGTGACACCGCAGGAACGAGGAACGTCTCCTTACCTGCCACCGGCCACAATGAGGGAGGAAGGAGGTGGGCGGGATGTTACGTCCTGCTCATCTCCGCCCCTCCGCTTTGATTTTCCGGACGTTTAGTGACGTTGCGGCGACGTCGCTGTGATGCCGAACGTCCCTCCCTCTTGAGGGAGGGATTGTTCGGCAGTCACAGCGACGCCGCCGACCAGGTAAGTTCGTGTGACGCTGCCATAGCGATAATGTTCGCAGCGGCAGCGATCACAAACAATCGCATGCATGACGGGGCCGGGTGCTTTTGCGTACGATATCACTAGCAATTGCTAGCAATATCATAGCGTGTAAAGCTCACTTAAGTGTGCAAATCACATATGAGTGATTGGTCACATGATGACCACCCAAATTGCTTGGTGGGTTGGGGGGGCGCCAAACTGAATTCTTGCCCCGGGTGCAGGAAAGCTTAGATACAGCTCTGATTTATACATATAAATGAGATCTCCTCTGAGACGTCTTTTTTCTAAGTTAAACAAATGTAAACATTCCAAGCTCTCATCATATGTGAGGCCTTCCATTCCATTCAATAATCTAGTTTTCGCCTTTGAACTGACTCCAACTTCTAATATCCTTTTTAAAATGTGGTCCCATATTCCAGATGTTACAAGTGCCTTATAGAGGGGTAACAATACGTTGGGATCACGGGATCTAATCTCTCTTTTTATACACCCTAAAATGTTGTTTGCTTTAGCAGCTGCTTGACATTGAGTGCTGCTGCTCACTTGTAACCAGAATACCCAAGTCCTTCTCCTGTTCTGTAGTCCCGAGTTTACTTCCATTTAATGTATATGCAGCAATAGGATTACTCCGTCCTAGGTGCATTACTCTACGTTTATCAACAATAAATCTCATTTGCCAAGTATCTGCTCATTCAGACATCTTATCCAGAGCGTTTTTGATATTGTGTTATCAAGTTCAGTTTTTAATATCTTACATAGATTGGTGTTGTCAGCAAAAACTGAGACTGTACTAGTGTATCAATCCCATCCACAAGGTCATTAATAAAGAGATTAAAAAGAATCGGTCCTAGCACATACACATATATACTGTATATGTATAAATATATATATATATATATATATATATATATATATATATATATATGTATATGTATGTATGTGTATATATATATAATATTTACTTACAGATGCATCTCAATAAATTAGAATGTCATCAAAAAGTTAATTTATTTCAGTAATTCATTACAAAAAGGGACACACATATATTATATAGAGTCATTACACAGAGAGTGATCTATTTCAAGTATTTATTTCTGTTAATGTTGATGATTATGGCTTACAGCCAATGAAAACCCAAAACTCATTATCTCAGAAAATTAGAATAATTACCACAAAACACCTGCAAAGGTTTCCTAAAAGTTTAAAATGGTCCCTTAGTCTGGTTCAGTAGCTACACCATCACGGGGAAGACTTCTGACTTGACAGATGTCCAGAAGGCAGTCATTGACACACTCCACAAGGAGGGAAAGCCACAAAAGGCCATTGCTAAAGAAGCTGGGTTTTCACAGAGTGCTATAACCAAGCATATTAATGGAAAGTTGAGTGGAAGGAAAAAGTGTGCTAGAAAAAGGTGCACAAGCAACCGGGATAACCACAGTCTTGAGAGGATTGTTAAGAAAAGGCCGTTCAAAAATTTGGAGGAGATTCACAAGGAGTGGACGCTGCTGGAGTCAGTGCTTCAAGAGCCACCACACACAGACGTATCCAGGACATGGGCTACAACTGTCCCATTCCTTGTGTCAAGCCACTCATGAGCGATAGACAACGCCTGAAGTGTCTTACCTGGGCCAAGGAGAAAGAGAACTGAACTGTTGCTCAGTGTCCAAGGTGTTGTTTTTAGATAAAAGTAAATTTTGCATTTCATTTGGAAATCGCGGTCCTAAACTCTGGAGGAAGAGTGGAGAGGCCACAATCCAAGCTCCTTGAGGTCTAGTGTGACGTTTCCACAATCAGTGATGGTTTGGGGAGCCATGTCATCTGCTGGTGTAGGGCCACTGTGATTTATCAAGACCAAAGTCAGCACAGCTGTCTACCAGGAAATTTTAAAGTACTTCATGCTTCCCTCTGCTCACAAGCTTTTGGAGATGTAAATTTCATTTTCCAGCATGACTTGGCACCTGTCAACACTGCCAAAAGTACCAATACCTGGTTTAATAACCACAGTATCACTGTGCTTGATTGTCCAGCAAACTTGCCTAAACCCCATAGAGAATCTATAGGATATTGTCAAGAGGAAGATAAGAGACACCAGACCCAACAATGCAGACGAGCTGAAGTCTACTATCAAACCAACCAGGACTTCCATAAGGCTATGTTCCCACGTTGCGTTCTTTCCCTGCAGAAATTTCTGCAGCGATTTGAACATCACACGTGCGCTTCAAATCGCTGCAGAAACAGTCAGTAATGAAAAGCCGATTTCAAGCGCTCTGGATGCAGCCCCTCCCATAGACAGAGCGGGACCTGCATCCAAAGCGCATGAAAGAAGTGACATGTTGCTTTTTAGAACGCAGCGTTCTAATAGGCAACGTGGTCATGGATTAGGCACAATCTTCATAGATTGTCCTGGGGACGCAGGACGCATGCAGTTATGCTGCGGTGCAGAACGCAGAGTAACAGCATGAAAATACGCTACGTGGGCACATAGCCTAACACCTCAACAGTGGCACAGGCTGATCACCTCCATGCCATACCACATTGATGCAGTAATTCATGCAAAAGGAGCCCCGACCAAGTATTGAAGTATTGAGGTATTTACTGTACAGACTTTTCAGTAGGCGCCAACATTCCTGAGTTTAAAATAATTTTTTCAGTTGGTCTTATATAATATTCTAATTTTCTGAGATAATGACTTTTGGGTTTTCATTGGCTGTAAGCCATAATCATCAACATTAACAGAAATAAACACTTGAAATAGATCACTCTGTGTGTAATGACTCTATATAATATATATATGTTTCCCTTTTGTATTGAATTACTGAAATAATTTACCTTTTTGATGATATTCTAATTTATTGAGATGCACCTGTGTGTATATATACTCTCTCTCCCTCTCTCTCTCTCTCTATCTCTCTATATATATTGTATATATACATATATATATATATATATATATATATATATATACACATATATATATATATATATATATATATATATATATATATATATATATATATATATATATATATATTGTTTGAGGTAGTACTCTAAAAATGATGTATTAGGACATCATACACACCCTGGAAAAATTAAGAGCGAAGGTCGCACCATGACCCTGTTGATATTGAGGGGGATTCCCCCTGAAAAAAAACAAAACAGGACTGTAAACCCTTGTTTGGGTGGAAAGCGGTGCATAACAATACAATGCAATAAAATGAACATTACAATTGACTTTAGGTTAAGCTGCTGTCATTTGGTGCGGTGGAGAAGTCTGGGCTAATCCACTCTTTGTTCATTTTGATAAGAGTCAGCCTGTCAGTATTTTCAGTTGAAAGGCGAATGCGCCTATCGGTTATAATGCCTCCTGCGTGCTAAAAACTCCCTCAGACAGACAAAATGCAAGCAGTAGGGCAGCCAGCACCTCCAAGGCGTAGAGAGACCGTTCATGCTACGTGTCCAGCTTGGATACCCAATAGTTGTACGTCACAGAGGAGTCACAGAGGACGGTGGTACAGTCGGCTAGGTAATCCTTCACCAACTTCATAAACTTTTCCCTTTTTGTCAGAGTACCCCGCACATCAGGGCCTGGGTGCTTGCAGGGTCTAACAAAACTCTCCCAGACATTTTAATAACCCTCTCCACTGCAGGAAGGAGATAAAGAACGTTGTCCTTGTAACATAGGTCAAGAAGGGTGCACAAGCAGTAATCGGTGTTGGCCAAAATGCATATAACGCGAGAGTCGCGGGAAGGTTAGCGGGACATAAAGTCTGCTATATATGCCGGACTTCCAACAGGCAAGACTTCACTGTCCCAACCAGAGGGACGACTTTCCATCTCCTCTTCCTCCTGTACTTCCTCTTCAGCCCATCCACACTGGACAGGCGAGATACTGTTGCTGGTAGAACCCTCTGTAGCTCAGGTAACAATTTCCTGTTCCTTCTGTTCCTCAGCTTCGTCCTCCTCATTATCACCCAAACCACGCTGAGAAGATGAGGCTGGGCTGGGTAGTATCACCCTGTGTACTTTCTTCCTCCATCTCCACCTGGTCCATATGCAAAACCTCCCCTTTAATTGTGAGCATCAAACGTTTCAGTAGACACAGAAGTGGGATAGTTACGCCGCTCACCATCTTGGTTGATTCCTCAAAGTTTTGGTGAACCACACAGAAGTCAGACATCCATGGCTACTCGTCAGTTCTTATGTACGGAGGCTAAATACTGCCGGGCATGTTCCAGCTGATATTCAACTACGGTCCTCTGCTGATCACAAAGCCTTGACAACATATATAATGTTGGATTCCAGCACATGGGCAGATCAGAAACCATTCAGTGAGCTGCCATGTGCAAGCACTGCTGCAGCAGTGCCAGATTGACAGCAGTTGTAGGTGACTTTCGGAAATGGGCGCACACTCGGTGTACCTTGACAAGTAGCTCAGGCAAATCTCGGTACGTTTCAAAAATCGCTGAATCATTACGTAAAGCTTGTAGGACAGACATGGTACTGTCTCGGGCGGCGGGGCGCTGCGCTCGCTAGCGCTCTGGTCCGGCGCTGCTGCTGCTCGGTGGCTCGAGCGGTGGGCCCGGATCCGGGGACTCGAGCGGCACTCCTCGCCCGTGAGTGAAAGGGGATAGTTTGGTTTGGGGATTTGGTCCGTGACGCCACCCACGGGTTGTGGTGAGGTTGGGCACCACCGCTGCTGGTGACGGGGATCCCGGGAGCGATGGTAGGGAGCAGCTGGGATGTCGTTTTCCCCCTCCTTGGGTAGGGGTTGGTGATCCCGGGGCCCGGTGTGGTGACGGGGAGGCGGGGTTGGCAAGGTGCAGGGTCGCCTGGACTGCGCAGCGCAGTGCCGGATGGCACGGTTGTACTCACTCAGCCACAAATGTATGCAAAGTCTCTGGTAAACCAAACGGCTGGATGGACGGGTCCCGCAGCCGGCTGCTGTGGCTTCTCCCGGACGGTTGGTGGTGGCTGCCTTTCCCTGTACCTTTGTGTATGTTCGGTCCCGATGGCTTCCCACCGGTAACCCGCTCCCCAGCGTGTATATGTGCCGGAGGAGCCCTTTTGCCCGCAGGCTCTGGCCCTTGGAACTCTAGCTGTGGAGGTAGCTGTATTTCCTTCTACTGGTCGGATGGTTGCCTTCTATCGGGTCTTGGCTGTTAGGAAACCCCTGGGGTTCCGGTCACTGACGGATTTGACCTATTAACGGCGACAAGAAGAGGAGATAAAAACTACCCCAAAAATGTATTATAAAATGTACTCACAGCAAAAAAAGGGCAACCAGTCCAGTTAGCCCAGGCCAACACATCTAATGCACAAACAGGATGCAGACAAGCCTCTCAACATGTGTCCATCTGTGAGTACTATTAACGGCGACTCCAAGCCTGGTCGGGGTCCGCAGGCCCTGCCTGTGTGTGCTGGCTTCACTTCGCTCCCCGGTTCGGTACCGGTGGGCCACTGCCCGACCCCGGTCACCACACTTCACTCCTCTCTCTTGCACTTCCCTAACTGAACTCTCTTCCTTTTCCCGCCTCCAGGACTGTGAACTCCTCAGTGGGTGGGGCCAACCGCCTGGCTCCACCCCACCTGGTGTGGACATCAGCTCCTGGAGGGAGGCAACAAGGATTTTGTGTCTGGCTGATGTGCCTGTCTCGGGGTGGGGGTGTGTGTTGCAGTACCTGTGATGACCTGGCTAGTCCAGGGCGCCACATTCCCCCTTGGTTAAATGCAGACCGTCCGCGGGCTGCCCGTCCATCACCGGTTTTATTTTTATTTTTCAACTGTAAGATATAAAGACAACAACACAGTATGCATTTCAAATGTTCCCTTATGGGAGGCATGTCACTTAAATGTTGCAAAAACACATATATATACAGTTTTAATAATAACGGACGGACGGCTTCCGCTCTCCCACCCAAGCAACCAAGCCCTGATGCTGCCCCTAAGAAGTGGGCAGCACCCCTTGACCCCAGTCCAGATCCAGGCTGCCCGAGCGGGAACGGGTACGGTGACTCGCACCCGGCTGTCACTTCAGGGGACCCCACGTCCATGGGGGACCCCTGACCCCAGGAGGATCGCCACCGGTTGCGGTAGTGGCGGGCCTGGGCCATCACTTTCCTCCAGGCCCATCCTCCAAATCTGCCTCTCCGGAGGCGGCAACGGAAAACATGCCCCCAACTTATTTACAATCCCACCAGTTCATGGGTGCCCTGCAAGTTCTCAGGCATGTCCATGAAGAGTTCCTCATGCCAACGGTAACAAAGGGTCCCTGCAGGGACAACTTTCCGGCGACGGCCGGGTCAATCACGGTGTCAATCAGGTAATTTACTCGGTCTGATTCATTCATTTAAACAGGGTAATGGTACTGATGGTCCCAACGGGGACAACGGTGCAACGGAGGGACCGCTGCCTTACTCCGACTCTTCCTCTGAGGGAGCCTCACCCTCCGCTGCCAATATTTCAAACATGCGGTGGCAGGCCCATTGGGAAAGGGCCGCCTGGTATCCATTTCCACCGCCGCGCGGGACATAGAAAGCTACCGGCCCACTGCCGTGACGAAGACTCTAACCCGCTTCCTCGAACTCCGAAACTGGCTCTGCATCAGGTCCGGAATCATCACTCCTAACCCCCTCACGGTCGGGCGCTCCCTCTAGGGCCAGGCGGACTGCCGGGGCTTTCTTCTCCTCTGCGCCAGGTGAGTCGCTACCAGTCGCAGCAGCATCCGGGCCTGCAGCCTCCTCAAGCTCTCCGACCTCCGGACCCTCGGCACTCAGACTCTCGGGTCCTACCGCCGTAGCACGGGGCAGCAGGACAGGCAGGTTAGCACTGGGGAGCCCCATGGGTAGTGGCAGGGACGGTACAAGGGCCAGGATCGGACCGGGTCTCCCAGCCGCATCGGCCGGTCCCTGTGGGATAATGGAGGCGTGGGTCACTCACCAGCTCCGTCACGTCGGCTCCCATCTCGTGCATCTGGGCAATCGCAGCCAGCGCTTTCTCCTCAGTGGTCCACTGCTCCGCCAGGAGACGTATCTGATTCCGATGACGTTGGTTAGACTCAGTTACTCCGTGTCTCATCCACGCCACGGTCCCGGGCGCGGGCTGCTGGGCCTCGGGCGGTGCAGGCGGGATGGACATGGTGTCGCAGCTTCAGGGTTCCAGGAACCAAAAATCGCCGCAGAGTCCTGGCGTCCCTGCTTTTATGGCCTCGGTTTACATGCGGCCGGAAGCCATCCGTCCCCCCCTGGTCTTTTCTCGGCACCTCCTCTTCAGGGGCGGGGCTTTGGCTTTCGCGCCTCCACTGCTCGAGAAGACGCTCGAGCGGGAAAATCTTCGCGCCCAAGATGGCGGATTCTGAAATTTTTCGGCCGGACACCGCCGGCAGGGCACAAGGCGCACTTCTACCAGCCGATAGAACAGTAAGATCCTGTTCGTGACGCCAAGTTGTCGCGGGCTAGCGCTCGGGTCCGGCGCTGCTGCTGCTCGGTGGCTCGAGCGGTGGGCCCGGATCCAGGGACTCGAGCGGCGCTCCTCGCCCGTGAGTGAAAGGGGATAGTTTGGTTTGGGGATTTGGTCCGTGACGCCACCCACGGGTTGTGGTGAGGTTGGGCACCACCGCTGCTGGTGACGGGGATCCCGGGAGCGATGGTAGGGAGCAGCTGGGATGTTGTTTTCCCCCTCCGTGGGTAGGGGTTGGTGGTCCTGGGGCCCGGTGAGGTGACGGGGAGGTGGGGTTGGCAAGGTGCAGGGTCGCCTGGACTGCGCAGCGCAGTGCCGGATGGCACGGTTGTACTCACTCAGCCACAAATGTACGCAAAGTCTCTGGTAAACCAAACGGCTGGATGGACGGGTCCCGCAGCCGGCTGCTGTGGCTTCTCCCGGACGGTTGGTGGTGGCTGCCTTTCCCTGCACCTTTGTGTATGTTCGGTCCCGATGGCTTCCCACCGGTAACCCGCTCCCCAGCGTATATATGTGCCGGAGGAGCCCTTTTGCCCGCAGGCTCTGGCCCTTGGAACTTCTGCTATGGCGGTACCTGTATTTCCTTCTACTGGTCGGACGGTTGCCTTCTATCGGGTCTTGGCTGTTAGGAAACCCCTGGGGTTCCGGTCACTGACGGATTTGACCTATTAACGGCGACTCCAAGCCTGGTCGGGGTCCGCAGGCCCTGCCTGTGTGTGCTGGCTTCACTTCGCTCCCCGGTTCGGTACCGGCGGGCCACCGCCTGACCCCGGTCCTACGGTTCCGCGTTGATCTGCCTCTCATGCAGACGGCCACCACCGTCTGCCAACCTTGCTCTTAGTACCCGGGCCACGCACCCGGACACGGTCAGTTTACTCCTTCACCACACTTCACTCCTCTCTCTTGCACTTCCCTAACTGAACTCTCTTCCTTTTCCCGCCTCCAGGACTGTGAACTCCTCAGTGGGTGGGGCCAACCGCCTGGCTCCACCCCACCTGGTGTGGACATCAGCCCCTGGAGGGAGGCAACAAGGATTTTGTGTCTGGCTGATGTGCCTGTCTCGGGGTGGGGGGGTGTGTTGCAGCACCTGTGACGACCTGGCTAGTCCAGGGCGCCACAGTACATGTGTCAGTTGCCAAGCTTCAGAGTCACCACCAGCTTACGGCATTAACACACAACCCTGCCTATTTGGAGGTTCAGTGGAGAGAGCCACATATGTGTCTGGCCTGTTAGATCTTTCGACAACTCTGTGTCGGTGTGCTGTTTGTCACCTAAAGATATCAGTTTCACAGAGGCAGTGCTGTAGTGATTCCTGCTTGTGACTTATAGGGACGACAATTTGGAGAAGGAGGATGAGGAGGAGGAGAAGGAGGGGTGCAGGAACTAGTGTTGTAGATGAGAGAAACTTTGATGGAACTAGGACTCGCAATTCTAGACGTTAGTGTGCACGTGTGCCTTCCCAGGCTCCAATCACGTGTCCACATGTCGTTGGTTAAGAGGACCAGTAACTGAGTTGGTCACAGCACGGGTGATCTTATGGGATATGTGCTTGTGTAAGGCAGGTACACTATAATCTGGAGAAATAGTGGTGGCTGGGGACTGAGTACCGAAGGATGGCCACCACCATCAGGTTGCAAAAAGCCTGTGTCCACAAGCCAAAACTGCAACATTTGCAGTGCAAGCAGTCTGGAAATGTGGCTGTTTAGTGTTTGGGCCTGTGGATGGGTGGCTCAGTATTTCCGCTTTCATTCCAAGGCCTGGGGTAGAGTCGGCTGAATGCTGTGCTGGGACAGTGAAGTTGGTGTGGTTACTGGTGTGGTTGCGAATGCACAACGACAGGTGCAGGGTGGGAGGCATCCACGTCTGCATCCTAGACAGGGGACTACCCAGCACCTAGCACAGGGGAAGAGGCAGTGTTGTCACCTGAAGAAACTGATTGTGAACCCAGGTGTTCGGCCCACCTTGTCGGATGCTTGGATGACATGCGCCTGAGCACGCTGGTGGTAGTGGACTGGTCCCTACTGAGCTTGGTATGGTACAGGTTGAAAATGTCCATTTTCTTTTCTTCCTCACTATCTGTAAAAAAAAAGCGTCAGACTGGGAAACACCTAACCCTTGGCATGGGATCTGGTTGCATGTGGGTGCTCTTTGGAATAGTTACCTGCCTTCTCCCTCTTGCCATCCCAATGCCTCTTCGTGCCTGTTGCGATGCTGCAGACCTCTCGCCCACTCCACGGCTGTGCTCTCTCTGCATGCCACTTTGCCAGGTCGGGTCATTAATTTCATCATCCATCACTTAAGGGTGCTTTACACAAGACGAGCTATCGTGCGATGCATCGTCGGGGTCACGGTTTTCGTGACGCACATCCGGCATTGTTCACGACGTCGTCTCATGTAACATGTATGAGTGACGCAGTATCGCTCACATATCCTGAGTCGTGTACTTGTCGCTCAGCTTCAAAATATTGTTTATTTAAAATGACGCCGGTTGTTCATCGTACCCGGGGCAGCACACATTGCTCCGTGTGACACCCCAGGAACGATGAACTGCAGCTTACCTGCGTCCCGTGGCACCCGTCGGCTATGCGGAAGGAAGGAGTTGGGCGGGATGTTTACGTCCCGCTCATCTCCGCCCCTCCGCTTCTATTGGCCGGCGGCTGTGTGACGTTGCTGTGACGCAGAACGTCCCTTCCCCTTCAGGAAGAGGATGTTCGCCGCCCACAGCGACGTCGCTCAGCAGGTAAGTACGTGTGACGGGGGTTTCACGACTTTGTGCGACACGGGCAGCGATTTGCCCGTGACGCACAAACGACGGGGGCGGGTACGATTGATCGTGAAATCGCACAATCGGTCGTCTCGTGTAAAGCAGACATTAGTCTTCCACTTCTGCACTCTGGTAATCCGATTTGTAGACTTAATTTGACTAGTTGGCAACTGTGTCTCATCATCCACCTTTTAAAACAGTAATTTCCATCAGCTTTTTCTGACTGTGGTTGCTTAAATATTTGGGCATCACCGCACATGATCACTTCATGTGCCTCTTGAAACATACATTTTGAGAGGCCAGAAGAAGCCATAAATGAAAAGGTAAAGAGCTCCTTGGAGTGTCCAAGTGTGCAGTCACTTGTCTCCTGGAACTCGCCATGGTGGAAGGAAGGAGGATCAGCAAGAGGATTATATGGTCCAGATCCTTACCTAGACCCGCAACACACATCCATGTAATTTGTACGTGTGCGGCACGTATTTGCACGTACCGGAGACACGTACACACGGAGACCCATGTTATTCAATGGAAGATGGCACACGTACGTAAAATCACACGGAACGTGTGTCCGTATCGTAAGTACGTGTGCGCTTTTCTACACGAACGACATGTCCGTTTTTGGCCGGCAACACGCAGGCACGGACCCGCTTTAGTCTATGGGTCCGTGCCTGCACGGACCGCACACGGAGTATGTCCGTGTTCAGCACGTATCTTCCGTGTCCGTTTTTCATCACAAAATTTGAAACACTTGTTACCAATCTATCAGGTCAATTGATGGCCATTAATTCTGGCGCCAAACATACATTTCCTGTCTCATTTGCACGCCAGACAGCAGCTGGGCACCTGTCCTCTCACTGCAGGGGAACTTTGAGCACAGAGAACAACACAGGTACTGAGCATGGCGCCCAGAATCGATACAGAGAGGCTGATTGGAGAAGTAGAGAGGCATCCAGAGCTGTGGGACACACGTGTTGATGGCTATCATGACAGGTTAATGGTGGAACGAGCATGGATGGCTGTGGCGGAGGTAGTCTACCCTAGGAATGGATGGTCTCAATGTACCCCTGGAAAGAAAAATAGATATGGTGAGTACAGATATTTGCATTGCTTTTGTCTTAACCTACATGTGCACATTCTGTAGGCAGAGTATATCCATATTTGTATACCGTATTTTTCGGACCATAAGACGCACTTTTTTTCCCCCAAATGTTGGGGGAAAGTTGGGGGTGCGTCTTATGGTCTGACTATAGGGCTGCGGCTGGGAATGAGGGTGCTGCGGGTCATCGGGGGCACGAGCAGGCAGCAGCAGCGCCTGCCGTGACCACGTGGGCCCGCTCATTACATATGCACGCCCATCCTCCCGCCCATCTCTCAGCGCTGAAGCCGGCACTGACAGGTGGGCGGGAGGACGAGCGGGGACGCGCGCATAGCAAAGAGCCGGCCGCATGATCACCCCTGGCAATTACAGCCTGGAGTGATCATGTGCGGCTGTATTCACTGCCCCCCGTGCGTCATTACCAGCGCGGGGTGCAGTGAATCAGTGCACTCACCCGTCCCCGTGTGTGGAGCCGCCCCCCTGCTGCACGCGATGTCTTCCTGTCTGTGCCGGTCAGCTGATCTGTGCTGAGCTGGTCAGCTGATCGGCACAGACAGGAAGACATCGCGATGCAGCAGGGGGACGGCTCCACACACACAGGTCAGTGGCGCAGAGAGGAAGATGATCGGTGCTGGAGGGAGTGAGGAAAAGGTGAGTATAAATGTTTATTTTTTTCTCTGTGCTATAGGATACAGGCCATATACCAGGATGGTATATGAGTACGATGGGGGCATATAGCAGGATGGGAGTATATGAGCAGGCAGGATGGGGGGTATGTGAACAGGATGGGGGGTATGTGAACAGGATGGGGGGTATATGAACAGGATGGGGGGTATATGAACAGGATGGGGGGTATATGAACAGGATGGGGGGTATATGAACAGGATGGGGGGTATATGAACAGGATGGGGGGTATATGAACAGGATGGGGGGTATATGAACAGGATGGGAGTATATGAACAGGATGGGGGTATATGAACAGGATGGGGGTATATGAACAGGATGGGGGTATATGAGCAGGATGGGAGTATAGGAGCAGGCAGGATGGGGGTATATGAACAGGATGGGGGTATATGAACAGGATGGGAGTATATGAACAGGATGGATGGGGGAATATGAGCAGGATGGATGGGGGGTATACCAATAGGATGGGGGTATATCAATAGGATCGGGGTATATGAACAGGATGGGGTATATGAACAGGATGGGAGTATATGAGCAGGATGGGGGAATATGAGCTGGTATATGAGCAGGATGGGGGTTTATAGCAGGATCATATACAAGGCAGGAGGATCATTACCAGGATGGGGTACCTTAGTAGAGAATTTGGGGACATTACCCCCATAACAGTGTCAGCAGCAGATCCTCGCCCCATAACAGTGTGTCATGACCACATTTTTTGCTTAAAGTTTTATTTTCCCATTTTCCTCCTCTAAAACCAGGGTGCGTCTTATAGTCCGGTGCGTCTTATAGTCCGAAAAATACGGTAGTTTGTTTGGCATGTATTAATGGGCCTGACTCATTTTGAGCTACACTGGAGACTCACAAACAGGAGAGTGTAGTTTTCTGGCCTTTTGAAGTATTCATTGCAGTTTACTAGTAATGTCAGCATGTGTATATGTGGCCTGCAAAGCATTTTATGCATGTACAGAAGGCATTTCAGGGTGGTCAAGCCACTATTAAACATGTGTGGGGGTTTTTGTGGTTTGCATTTCTGTGCATTGTCTATTGCAAATGTGCTGTGATTTGTCTATACATTTTGAGTTGTATTTCTATGTTTGGTTTATTATGCATGTTCCTTGGTGTCACCATGTCTGGAATGGTAACAGTAATGTGTAGTGTATAATGGAAAATATATGTGGAACATATGGCACTTCATGGGTTAGTAGTTATTTTGTTTCTCATGGCTTTCTGTAGGTTTTTGTGTTTTTTTTGGACATTTAAAAGGAGATAAATGATTAATCAGTGGTTTAAGATTTTTACTGGAGAACTTGTTTTCTTTCTCATGCTTATTGTGTTATTATGTCACTATATGAGTGTTATGGGTTGTTGTTTTCATACACAGGGATGTGTGTTCCTATTTTTACAATTGCTGCAATACAAGACAAATATCTAATTTTTTTTAAATTTACAATTGTTAGAATTAGTGACCTTATTTTAAATTTTTCTTTTTTTTTTTAACAGTGGATCTTTTTCAAACGGCGATGGCGCTCAGCCCGTGACCAGTTCCGCAGAGAGTATAACCCAGTGGCCACCACAGCTGCCGCTGCAAAGAAGAAAAAATATGTCCATTATGAAAAACTGAGCTTCCTTATGCCCATTATGGAAGTACCAAAGTAAGTTTCAACCATTACATTAGATGGTGGTTTTATTTAACCCCTTCAGCCCCCAGCCTGTTTTCACCTTAAAGACCCGGCCATTTTTTGCAATTTTGACCAGTGTCACTTTGACAGGTTATAACTCTGGAACACTTCAACGGATCCTGGCGATTCTGACATTGTTTTTTCGTGACATATTGTACTTCATGTCAGTGGTAAATTTAGGCCGATATGTTTTGCATTTATTTGTGAAAATTTCGGAAATTTGGCGAAAATTTTGAAAATTTCGCAATTTTAAAAATTTTAAATTTTATGCCCATAAATCTGAGAGATATGTCACACAAAATAGTTACTAAATAACATTTCCCACTTGTCTGCTTTACACCAGCGCAATTTTTGAAAGAAAAAAAAATTCCGTTAGGAAGTTAGAAGGGTTCAAAGTTCATCAGCAATTTCTCATTTTTCCAACAAAATTTACAAAAAAAAATTTTTTAGGTACCACATCACATTTGGAGTGATTTGAGAAACCTAGGCGACAAAAAATACCCAAAAGTGACCCCATTCTAAAATCTGCACCCCTCACTCTGCTCAAAACCACATCGAAGAAGTTTATTAACCCTTTAGGAGCTTCACAGCAACCAAAGCAATGTAGAAGAAAAAATGAAAATTTTACTTTTTTAACACAAAAATGTTACTTTAGCCATAAAAATTAGTATTTTCACAAGGGTATCAGGAAAAATGCATCATAAAATGTATCGTGCATTTTCTCCTGAGTACGCAGTACCTCATATGTGGTGTAAATCAAATGTTTGGGCACACGGCAAGGCTCGGAAGGCAAGGAGCGCCATTTGAATTTTTGAGTGCAAAATTAGCTGCACTCATTAGCGGACGCCATGTCGGGTTTGAAGACTCCCTGAGGTGCCTAAACAATGGAGTTCCCCCATAAGTGACCCCATTTTGGAAACTAGAGCCCTCAAATATTTTTTCTAGATGTTTGATGTGGACTTTGAACCCCTGGGGGCTTCACAGAAGTTTATAACGTTGAGCCGTGAAAAGAAAATTATTTTTTTTTACCACAAAACTGTTGCTTCAACCAGGTAGCTTTTTTTATCACAAGGGTATCAGGAAAAAATGCACCATAAAATGTATTGTGCATTTTCTCCTGAGTACGCAGATACCCCATATGTGGTGGAAATCAAATGTTTGGGCACACGGCAGGACCCGGAAGGCAAGGAGCGCCATTTGAATTTTTGAGTGCAAAATTAGCTGCACTCATTAGCGGACGCCATGTCGGGTTTGAAGACTCCCTGAGGTGCCTAAACAATGGAGCTCCCCCATAAGTGACCCCATTTTGGAAACTAGAGCCCTCAAATATTTTTTCTAGATGTTTGATGTGCACTTTGAACCCCTGGGGGCTTCACAGAAGTTTATAACGTTGAGCCGTGAAAAGAAAAAAATTTTTTTTTACCACAAAACTGTTGCTTCAACCAGGTAGCTTTTTCTTTATCGTTCCTTATGGGAGACCCAAACCATGGGTGTATAGCTTCTGCCTCCGGAGGACACACAAAGAACTACACTCAAACGTGTAGCTCCTCCCTCCCAGCATATACACCCCCTGGCAGCCAGTCCTAGCCAGTTTTTTGCTTTGTGTGTCAGGAGGATCACACACACACATGCATTCTCTTTTGATTTTTCATTTTTTCTAAAGATTTGGAAGAAAAGCGGGTCCACTGGACTCCCGGCATGTCCCTTCTCACCCCCCTGGCGGCGGTGCTGTTAAGGTTGACTTCAGGGCAGGAGCCCTTCATGCCGCGCTCCTTCACCATCCCTTAGGGGCTCTGGCTTGAAGTTAGAGCCAACACGGTTCTCACTGCCTTGCAGGAGACCGGCTTCCATCCGCAGCCCTTGTGCAGGACCCTGCTGGAAGGAGCACTGAACCCCCACCCCACCAGGGACTGGGCCCTGCGTCTCAAAGCTAAGTATAGAGACGTTATTCAGAGGGTCCTTCTGCAATGTGGGGCACTTTTATTGGGGGGGACAGTGATTTACTGTGATAATGCTGCTTTTTACTGTGTTTCCGGCCAGTTCCACGTTTTTTTCTGAGAACCGCGCCGATGATGCCTGATTGTCGGCCGCATGCATAACTCTAGGCCCCGGCTTCAGCCGCGGCCTAGTTTCGTTTCGTTCCCCTGCATGTCAGTCATGCAGGGGGACACTGCAGCGCCGCCCGCCGGCCGCTCTGCACAGGGGAGGACACTCCTATCTGAGGAGATGATTCCCTCCCCTGTACATCTCCTTAGCCCTCCGATTCCCGCTCCTGGGTTAACCCCCGCCCCCCCCCCTCACTCTGGCGCCATTTTCTCAGCGTCCTTAGTACACTGGTCGGCGCTGGCTGCTCTGCAGTGCAGAGGGAGTGAATATCTGGCTGGGGGTCCAGGCTTGGAATCCGGGGGCGCACATAATAGCGGCCTGATAAGTCACAACCTTTGGTTGTGCACTTTTATGCACTCTCAGGGCAGTCTGAAGGAGTTAATTCTTTATTATAGAACCCCCTCCTCAGCAGCATGGCTCACAATAGGAGCAAGGCTCCAAGGCTGTACACTACATGCTCTGCATGTAAGCTCATATTGCCTGAACCGGCACAGACCACACACTGTAATGGTCTCATGTGGTGGTGCCTCAGCCTGGAGTCTCCCCAGGCTGAACCCCTGTCTTGGGTAGCATCTCTTTCCAATGCTATTTCCCAGTCCTTTGCAGACTCCATTGGACAGTTGTCTCGGACGCTGCTAGGCATGCATCAGCCCCCTTCTCAGGGTGCCTCTGATGCTCCAGCTCGCTCTGCAGAGCTCACAGAGTCTGTTGCATCTAATCCCAGACCCCGTCCTCCTAAACGGAGACACAGGGACTCCTCTCCTTCCTCGCCCCACGGCTCTGCCTCACGGGCCGAGTCACAAGGCGAGGAGGATACCCTTACTGTGGGCTCAGACACTTCGTCTCTGTACCCTATTGATACCGATGGTGATGCAGATGTTAGCGATTTGATAGCGTCCATTAACTCCGTTCTGGACCTTAACCCTCCAGTGTCAGAGTAGGAAAACATCAGTTTATCTCACCTAAGAGAGCAGGTCACTGTGACTAAACCCAGGGCCTGTCCTGACAAACGCTTTCTTAAGCGTACTTCTGACTTACTGGGGGCTCGGACGCTCTCCATGTACCCTATTGATCTGTCCGAAAGTGACGCAGATGCTAATGATTTGATTGCGTCCATTATATTTATACTGGACCTCAATCCGCCTGTATCAGGGGAGCACCCCTCTTTGGCAGAAAAGCATCAGTTAAGAGATCAAGGAGTGTGTTCCTTATCCACTCCACCATTCAGGTCACTGTGACCAAGCCCAGAGCTTGTCCTGACAGACGCTTCCCAGAGCGTGGTTCTGATGACTGTTTTCCCCTTCCACCAATGGTGGTCAAGGAGTGGGCTCATTCACCAAGGGTGGACCCTCCGGGGTCTAGACTTTCAGCCCGGACAGTTGTCGGCTCCTCTCTGAGGATCCCACTGTCCGCCAGGTTGTCCTTCTGGCCAAATCTATATATGAGGCGGCAGGGGCCTCGTTCTCCCCATCTTTGCAGCAGTGCGAGCTCTCAAGCCATCTCTGCTTCTTGGGAGGAGATGCATTCCCTCACCAGGGCCTTTTTGCCCGAATGGGTTGCCTTAACTTCCAGGCTTCAGTCTTTTCATCCTATAGCTGGAGACTGTCACCGCACTGCAATGGCCTCGGCCACTTCCCTCGCTGTCCGCAGGTTCCTGTGGCTTCGAGAGTGGAAGGCAGATGCTTCTTAAAAGGTTCCTTGCTGGACTCCCTTTTGCTGGGACCAGTCTATTCGGTGAACACCTGGATGAAATTATTAAGGGAGCTTTTGGCAGGAAGAGTACTTCCATGCCACATCCCAGGAAACCTTCCAGGGCAGGAACCAGTCGAGGTTTCGTTCCTTTCGTTTCCTCTAACTGGTCGTCCTCTAAGCCCTCGGCCTCGTCCACTATCTCAGCCAAGGTCCGTAAACCAACTGGCGCATGGAGCCGTGTCCTAAGTCGGCAGGAGCTGCTGCCACCAGGGCAGCCTCCTCTTGTTCTTCTGGCCACGCCAGTAACGTCCTTGGTCGGTGGCAGGCTCTCCCTCTTGGGCGACGTGTGGTTGCAACACGTCTTCGATCAGTGGGTGTGGGTTTCCCTCTCCCACGGCTACAAAACAGATTTTTTCTGACAACTCCCCCCTGCTCCAAGGCAGCCGCCTTCTCACAGGCCGTGGCATTCTTGCAGGCCAATGGAGTAATTGTACCAGTTCCCGACTGGGAACGGTTCTGAGATTTCTACTCAAATCTCTTCCTAGTCCCCGAAAAGGACGGTGCTTCCGACCTGGATCTCAAGCTTCTCAACAAGCATGTTCAGGTGCGGCAATTTTGCAGAAATCTCTGCGATCAGTCAATGACCCAAGGAGATTTCTTAGCATCCTTCGGCATCAGAGATGTCTCTCTGCATGTGCCATTCGCAGGTTCCCACTAGCGTTGGCTACGTTTTGTAATCAGAGAGGAACATTTCCAATCGTGGCTCTCCCCTTGGGCTAGCCACGGCCCTTTGTGTATTCACCAATTGCGGTGCTGCTCCTCCAGGGGTTGGTAGTGATTCCTTCCTGGACGCCCTTCTACTCTGGGCTTCATCCAGTGCAGACTGTCAGCGGAGTGTCTCGCTCACTCTCGCCACGCTTGCAAGTCCACTCTGACCCCGACCCAGGAACTTACGTACCTAGGTATGCAATTCGAGATTCTGCTGGCGCTTGTGAAGCTGCCCTTAGTCATACAGCAGTCTCTTCATCTGGCGGTTCGTTCTCTGCTGAGGCTCCGCCGTCATTCCATCAGGCACCTCATGCAGGTGCTGGGTCAGATGATGGCGTCAATAGAGGCGGTCCCCTTTGCCCAGTTCCATCTGCGTCCTCTGCAGCTGGACATTCTCCGCTGTTGGGACAAGCGGACTTCCTCCTTGCACAGGCTAGTGGCTCTGTCGCCACAGACCAGGAGCTCTCTTCAGTGGTGGCTTCGGCCCCTCTCCCTGTCTCAGGGACGCTCCTTCCTGACTCCGTCCTGGGTGATCCTCACCACGGACGCCAGTCTCTCCGGCTGGGGAGCAGTATTTCTCCACCACCGAGCACAGGGCACTTGGACTCCGTCCGAATCAGCCCTCTCGATCAATGTGCTGGAAATCAGGGCTGTACTTCTAGCTCTCGTAGCCTTTCACCACCTGTTGGCGGGCAAGCACATTCGAGTCCAGTCGGACAACGCGACAGCTGTTGCCTACATCAATCACCAGGGCGGGACTCGCAGCCGCCTGGCGATGTTGGAGGTACAACGCATCCTTCAGTGGACGGAGGGCTCCAAGTCCACCATATCCGCAGTCCACATCCCAGGCGTAGAAAACTGGGAGGCAGATTATCTCAGCCGTCAAACTGTGGACAGCGGCGAGTGCGCCCTGCATCCGGCAGTGTTCCGATCATTCTGCCGCAAGTGGGGCACTCCGGTAGTGCATCTAATGGCATCCCGGCACAACAACAAGGTCCCGGTTTACGTGGCTCGCTCCCACGATCCTCAGGCCTTGGCACGCGCTGGTTCCAGATTGGTCCCAGTTCCGTCTGGCCTACGTGTTTCCCCCTCTAGCTCTCTTGCCCAGAGTCCTGCGCAAGATCAAAATGGAGGGCCGTCGGGTCGTACTTATCGCCCCAGGCCCAGGCGAGCTTAGTTTCCAGACCTGCTCCGTCTGTTCGTAGAGGTGCTGTGGCATCTCCCGGACCGGCCAGACGTTCTCTCAGAGGGTCCGTTTTCTACAACAATTCTGCGGCTCTCAGATTGACGGCGTGGCTCTTGAGCCCTGAATCCTTACGGCTTCAGGCATTCCTTCCGAGGTCATCTTCACTATGACTCAGGCTCGGAAGTCTTCCTCGACCAGGATTTACCTCAGGACTTGGAGAATTTTCCTGTCCTGGTGTCGTTCTTCTGGCCATGCTCCTTGGCCGTTTTTTTTCCTTGCCGACCATCCTGTCCTTTCTACAGTCCGGCCTGCAGCTAGGTCTGTCCCTCATTCCCTCAAGGGACAGATCTCGGCTCTGTCAGCATTGTTCCAGCGGCATATCGCCCGACTGGCCCAGGTGCGCTCCTTCATGCAGGGCGCATCTTACATCATTCCGCCTTACCGGCGGTCTCTGGTTCCCTGAGACCTTACTCGGGTCCTCATGGCCTTACAGAAACCCCCCTTTGAGCCTCTTAGGGAGGTTTCGTTGTTTAGTCCTTCACAGAAAGTGATCTTTCTGGTGGCCATAATTTCTCTCAAGAGAGTCTTTTATTTGACTGTGCTCTCTTCGGAGTCACCCTTTTTGGTTTTTTTCGCCAAGACAAGGTGGTTCTCCGTCCAACTCCGGGCCTTTCTCCCTAAGGTGGTGTCCCCTTTCCACCTTAACCAGGACATTTCATTGTCTTCCCTTTGTTCGGCCCCTGTGCATCGCTTTGAGAAAGCGTTGCATGCTTTAGATTTGGTGCGGACGCTCCGGATCTATGTGTCACGCACCGCTGTTTCTTATGCGGTGCACCTTTCTTGTGTGCTGACCATACGTCAGCGCAAGGGTCTCTCGGCTTCTCAACCGACCCTAGCTCATTGAATAGGTCGGCCATATCCGAGGCCTACCAATGTTCTCAGATGCCTCCCCCGCGGGGGATTAAGGCGCACTCGACCAGAGCCGTCGGTGCCTCTTGGGCTACGGCTCAGTAGGTCTGTCAGACTGCCACGTGGTCTAGTCTGCACTTTTTTCGAAGCACTACCAAGTGCATGCTCATGCTTCGGCAGATGCGAGCTTGGGCGGACGCATCCTTCGGACGGCTGTCGCCCATTTGTGAAGTTAGGTTTCGCCTACTTCTCAGTGTCTGTTTATTTCCCACCCATGGACTACTTTGAGACGTCCCATGGTTTGGGTCTCCCATAAGGAACGATAAAGAAAAAGAGAATTTTGTTTACTTACCGTAAATTCTTTTTCTTATAGTTCCGACATGGGAGACCCAGCACCCTCCCTGTTGCCTGTTGGCAGTTTTCTTGTTCCGTGTGTTTTCACCGGCTGTTGTTGTAGACAGAGGTTCCGGTTGTTCCGGGTTTTGCTCTATCTCTACTTGTGGGTGGATGTCCTCCTTCAGCTTTTGCACTAAACTGGCTAGGACTGGCTGCCAGGGGGTGTATATGCTGGGAGGGAGGAGCTACACGTTTGAGTGTAGTTCTTTGTGTGTCCTCCGGAGGCAGAAGCTATACACCCATGGTTTGGGTCTCCCATGTCGGAACTATAAGAAAAAGAATTTACGGTAAGTAAACAAAATTCTCTTTTTTATCACAAGGGTATCAGGAAAAAATGCACCATAAAATGTATTGTGAATTTTCTCCTGAGTACGCAGATACCTCATATGTGGTGGAAATCAAATGTTTGGGCACACAGCAGCACTCGGAAGGCAAGGAGCGCCATTTCACAGCAAAATTGGTTGGAATTATTAGCGGATGTCATGTTGCGTTTGAAGACCCCCCTGAAGTGCCTAAACAATGGAGCTCCCCCACAATTGACCCCATTTTGGAAACTAGACCCCTCATGGAATTTATCTAGCTGTTTAGTGAGCACTTTGAACCCCTGGAGGCTTCACAAACGTTTGTAATGTTCAGCCGTGAAAATATTTTATTCTTTTTTTTACCACAAAATTGTTTTTTCAAACAGGTAGCTTTTTTTTCACAAGGGTATCAGGAAAAAATGCACCATAAAATGTATTGTGCAATTTCTCCTGAGTACACAGGTACATCATATGTGGTGGAAATCAATTGTTTTGGCGTACAGCGGGGCTCAGAAGAGAAGGAGCGCCATTTCACAGTAAAATTGATTGGAATTATTAGCAGACGCCATGTTGCATTTCCCTGAGGTGCCTAAACAATGGAGCTCTCCCACATGTGATCCCATTTTGGAAACTAGATCCCCCCCCCCCCCATACAAAAAAATTAGTTTGGCGAAATAAAAAATAGACATCAGTAAAAAAAAAAATGAATAAAAAAAAAAAATATGAGCGCCTGCCACTAAGACCAGTGGCAAACGTGAGAGCAATGCACGAGTCTCGCATCGCATCATCCACCTCAGTCTGGAAGCGAGCAACTGCGCTGGATAATGCGATGCGAGAGGGCGGGGCGCCAGATAAGAAAGGGCGCAGCGGATGGAAGATGGGAAAGGGCGCAGCAGGTGGAGGAGCGGCAGAGGATGGGAAAGGGCGCAGCGGATGGATGATGGGAAATGGCGCAGCGGGTGGAGGAGCGGCAGAGGATGGGAAAGGGCGCAGCGGATGGATGATAGGAAATGGCGCAGCGGATGGAGGAGCAGCAGAGGATGGGAAAGAGCGCAGCGGATGGATGATGGGAAATGGCGCAGCGGATGGAGGAGCGGCGGAGGATGGGGGGAGGGAGGTGAGATGGGGATACCTACCTTACAGGATGGATCTAGGCAGCAGGATCACAGCAGACAGAAGAGGCAGCAGATGAAGGAGGCAACAGATTGAGGAGGGTGAGAGGGGGCAGTAGATGAAGAGGATGGGAGAGAGCAGGCAGCAGATCGGGGAGGGGGGCAGAGTCTGATGGGAGAGAGAGATGGCACATGGAGGAGGGGGGCCCCGGGGGGAGGGTGGCCCCCAGAACATGGAGGGGGGAGGGTGGCTTGCAGCACATGTGGGGGGAGGGTGGCTTGCAGCACATGGAGGGGGAGGAGGTGTAGTGGCGATGGAGAAGGGGCAGCCGATGAAGGAGGCGGCGGCGGCCGATCGGGAACAGTGGGGGCCGATTCGGGGGCAGCAGCAGCGGCTGAAAAAGGTGGGTGTGATGGCGGCGGGGACAGTGGCGAACGTGGCGGTGGGGACAGTGGCGAGCGTGGCGGCGGAGACAGTGGCGAGCGTGGCGGCGGGGACAGTGGCGAGCGTGGCGGCGGGGACAGTGGTGGATCGGGAGCAGCGGCGGGGCGATCGGAGACAGCGGCGGGGCTGGCGGTGGCGATCGGACCCGCGGCGTGGCGGGCGGGGCGATCAGAGACAGCGGCGGGCGGGGCGATCGGAGACAGCGGCGGGGCTGGTGGTGGCAGGCGGGGCGATCGGAGACAGCAGCGGGGCTGGCGGTGGCGGGCGGGGCGATCGGAGACAGCGGCGGGACGAACGGAGACAGCGGCGGGGCTGGCGGTGGCGGGCGGGGCGATCTGAGACAGCGGCGGGGCTGGCAGTGACGGGCGGGGCGATCGGAGACAGCGGCGGGGCTGGCAGGGCGATCGGGGACAGGGGCGGGCGGCGGGGGTAGCAACTTACCAATGGGCACCCGCAGAGACCGCTCTCCTCGGCTTCCAGGGACGGACACAGGTCACAGGCCCCAGATCAACATTGATTGGAGAGATCGGTCACAAGACCGGTCTCTCCAATCAGAGCTGGGGGCGGGTGAAGCACCGATCACCCAGCTCCAGCCAATGGCCAGTGCTACAGCAGCACTGATCAGGGCTGGATTTCAATGTTCCAGCCATTTTCAATGGCTGGAACATTACAGTGACTGTAATTGGCTGAGCGGCGTTCGTCAGCCAATCACAGCCTCTGTAGGTTCGGGGAGGAGGCACCACCCCTCCTGAGGTCAGGCAGAGGTCCCCTCCTTCCTGAATCTACCGTTTAATTAAATTAATTGGACTCCCCGGGGCTCCGGGACCGCCTTTTCGCCATGACGTACTGGGTACGTCATGGGTCGTTTAGCACCATGTCACCGTGACGTACCCAGTACGTCAAAGGTCGTTAAGGGGTTAAAAGGCATACATTAATTTTTTATTTTTTTTTCATCAAAGTACAGAGGATAACCTGGAAGATAGTGAGGAAGCCCAGTCAGCAGTGTTAACAGCGACCTCTGCTTCTGAGATGGAGCCTACCTCATATCAACCCTCACCAATCCCCAACACCAGCCAGCAAGACGCAGAAAAAATGTCCTCTGATTTGGGTTTGGGAACAAGTCAATCCACTAATGTAATTGCAGGCCAGTCTACAGGGCAACAAAGTGGCCCTTCACCAGTTCTTGCAGAGAGTAGTCCACAGCAACATGCAGGCACACAGCCAAGAATATCAACTAATACCATGCGCACAGTAGCACAATCTATACGTGGTCGCAGACATAGGCGCTATGAAGATTTACATTCCCTGCCAGATATCGTTGATACCAGAATTATACACATGATGAATTCACTGATACCAGAGAGTGATGGAGAGAGATTTTGTCGCTCCCTTTCTCCCTCTCTTGCATTGGTTGCACCTGATAGGCAGGACAGATTGAGGGCGTCCTTAATAACACTAATATCTGCTACCCAACGTGAGCCAGAACCCATTTATTGTTTTGAAGTGATAGAACAATGGAGAGCCAATCCACGTGGCCCACACACAAACACAACCCAACAAACTGTGGAAACCCAAACAGATGAACAGACATCTAATTCTCAGTTAAATACTGTAGTGCAACAAACACATATACAGTGTCCATCTTCTTCTATGGTAACTGATGTACAAATTAGGCCAACAGTTGTCCCACACCAAACAGGTACATTAATGACACAAAGGCCATCTCAACAGCCATCATTTGTCTCACAAGTACCCCAACGCAAACCTCTTTTAACTATCCTAGTATTGTTAGTAATGTTCATAGACTACCTCAAATGTTTCAACAACCATCATCCTACCATGTTCCTAATAATCTACAACAACAGTACTTTCAACAACAGACTTACCCAACTAACTTCACATACACACATACTCAGCCTCTTCCAACACATCATTATGTACCACCTACAGTTGGTCTCTCATCTGCTCAAACAACTGCATCATTATTTGTTCCAAGTACAACAACTGTTACTAGTGGAAACACTGATCAGTCACTCACTACAACATCTACTGTTGTGCAGCAAACATATTCTGTAGATGTCAATGCAATGGAGCCTACACAGGAAAGCATCACTAGCCTAGAGGATTTAGTTGAATCATAATGTGATATTGTATGTATTATTTTACATTTTGGTATGTTTTCTAGGGTATTGCTACTGTGGAAACATATCAAAATGTAACACATTACTTACTCTATATGCATGTGCTCATTTTTTTGTTTTTCTTTACAAAAATTCAATAGAAATTACTCTATCACTTAAAAAACAATACCTGCCTGTTAGAATGATGCCTTGCTCTGGACATGTTGTTTGGACCATCCATTAGAATAAACTGGGTTTAGGGTAAAAATGCACGCACATAAACTACTACACTAACATTCAGACACCTTTATTATTAAAAATTCAGCCAGTATGCAGTATCTGCATATGGTCTGGTCCCATACTTGTATTCCAATAGTGACAAACAAATTATGTTTGCGTGACATTATTGCATAATAAAGTATGGTGTTTTGTATGGGTTAATGTCCCTGACAAAATTGTATTAAAAAAAAAATACAGGGTGTCTTGCAAAAGATAACATACATACATAGGTAAAATAATAATTCTGGAGTAACTTTTTAAAACCAAATTTGCCATAATATTATTAGTCATGTACATTCAGTAGTACTGTTTTTAGAATAACAAAAAATCCTGATGTTATAACAATATAGTTATATCACAATAGCTTATGGGGACCACAAACACAACCAACCAACAAAAATAACACAAATTATACCTATGTATGGTCATTTTCTCTTTTGTAATACATATGTGTTTGTGCTTATGTAACCAAGTGTTAAAAAACTATAACAATGCCAAAATTATTCATGACTATGGCGATTTAAACTATAATCTTTAAACTGATTCCTCACTTGTAGACCAGAAGTGGACACAGTGGTTCTGACACTACCATTCTCTACAAATGGTGCATTTAAAGCTGGCAACTCCTCAATGTCTTCGTCATTGCTTTCATGTAATCTACAGTAATTATGTAACAGTACTGTCAATTTAATGACAGCCTTGACGGTGGTTGGTTGGAGTTGGATGGTGGTTTGATAAATGCGCCATCTTGAGGCCAAAATGCCAAAGGCACGTTCAACATAGCAACGTGCTCTGGCCATTTTGCTATTAAATAGGGCTTTTGATCTGTCCAGCCCCCTTCTGGGATATGGACGCATCAAATGCCTAGACAATGCAAACCCCTGATCTGCAACCATTACAAAAGGAACAATAGGGCCATTAGTACCAGGCAATGGTCTTGGTGCAGGCAAACTTAAACTATCAGACATTAATCGTCTTGCTAAACGTGAGCTTCGGAAAATGCAAGCATCTGAGGCACTGCCATAGGCCTCAATATCAGCAAATAAAAAGCAGTAGTTTGTATCTACCATGGCCAAAATAACTACAGAAAAAACTTATGATAATTAAAATATCTTGATGCAGAGTTCGGTGGTTTCTTCACTCTAATGTGTTTTCCGTCAATGGCACCAATACAATTAGGGAAAGCTGTTTTCTCCAAAAATTCATCTGAAATGTGCATCCATTCCTGTGTTGAAGGCAGCTGCATGACATGATGCCTAAGGGTCTCCCAAAGCACAGTGCAGGTATGCAGGATAATCTTGCCAATTGTGGACCTTCCCAATAAGAATTTGAAATGTAGACTGCTGATGGATTGCCCAGTTGCTAGGTAGCTGAAAAAGAATAAAAACATGACATTACTTTGACTATTCCTGAAAGTTGTATTCCTCACCAAATATTTGTATCATCCAATGACTGGTGAGATACTGTGTATGTTTTTTTATAATTTCTTTGGTTGGGAAAAGCATATGTGATCTTTACTTTCCATATTGGAAAAATATTTAATTTTGTTTAACCCCTTAACGACCGCGGGCCGTAAAATTACGTCCTAAATGACATAATGTTACTGCCCGCGGTCCTCCGGCGGCAGCATGCCGCGATCGGCACACATCTCAGCTGATTTTCACAGCTGAGATGTGTGCCTGCTAGGCACGAGCAGAATCGTTATCTGCTCATGCCGATTAACCCCTTATATGGCGCTGTCAATACATGACAGCGCCATTATAAGCGCGATTGCGGTAATATTTTCCTTACCGCCCGATACCGGAAGTCACGTGACGCAATCACGTGACTCCCGATAGTTGTCATGGTAGCACAGGGTCATGTGATGACTCCTGTACTACACCTGACTTGGTTTCACTTTCGCTGTGCCCGGGGCACAGCAAAAGAGAAAGACAGCGTATCTGCTGTTTACAGCCTTGCAGCTGTGATCAGCAGATACTGCAGAGCAATCGGAATGCTGATCGCAATAGCCCCCTAGGGGGACTAGTAAAATAAAAAAAAAAAGTTAAAAAATAAGTTTTAAAAAATTAAAAAAAAACAAAAAAACCTAAAAGTTGAAATCACCCCCCATTCGCCCCATTGAAAATTAAAGGATTAAAAAAATAAAAAATATACACACATTTGGTATCGCCGCGTTCAGAAACGCCCGATCTATCAAAATATAAAATCAATTCTGATCAGTAAACGGCGTAGCGGCAAAAAAATTCCAAACGCCAAAACGACTTTTTTTGTCGCCACAACTTTTGCGCAAAATGCAATAAGAGGCGATCAAAACGTATCATCTGCGCAAAAATGGTACCGTTAAAAACGTCAGCTCGAGACGCAAAAAATAAGCCGTCATTGAGCCTAAGATCCCGAAAAATGAGAACGCTACGGGTCACGGAATATGGCGTAAAACGTGCGCCACTTTTTTCGGACAAACTTCCGATTTTTTTTTAACCCCTTATATAAAAGTAAACCTATACATGTTTGGTGTCTACGAACTCGCACTGACCTGAGGCATCACACCCATACATCAGTTTTACCATATAGTGAACACAGTGAATAAAATATCTCAAAAACCATAGTGCTATCGCACTTTTTTTGCAATTTTTCAGCATTTGGAATTTTTTTGCCATTTTCTAGTACACTATATGGTAAAACTGATGGTTTCATTTAAAAGTACAGCTCATTCCGCAAAAAATGAGCCCTCACATGACCATATTGACTGAAAAATAAAACAGTTACGTCTCTCAGAAAAAGAATGGCGAAAAAAAAAAACGGAAAGCGAAAAATCGGCCGGTCGTGAAGGGGTTAATAAACAAGTTGTTTGAGTTAAGCCTCTTGTGTCTTCAATTTTGGTAGAGATAGAATGGTAGATGTGACTTCTCTGATCTTAATTTTAAATTGCACGGTGGTTAAGTGATCAATATAAGTTTTCTACAAATACCATAATTTTAAAATTTTAAATTACATAATGTCAAAAAAATTATGCCTTAGCGACTTCAAATGTATTTCAATATAACCGATAAAACATGAGTATACATGACAACACCTACCGTAAAGTCACCAACAGTCGTTCCTCAGGGGAGATGCTGAGGCGCATAGAGGTGTCCTGATGCTTCAAACGATGGTACACAAGGTCAAGGATGTTGTCAAATGAATTCATGGTGAGATGGCAGTAGGCTTGGAATTTTGGTGGAAATTTCCGCATTTCACCATAGAGAATATTAAAATCCCCATGTGTTTTCCTGAGCTTCACAAGGGGGTGAATCCACATCCTTCTCTCCAGTGGTGGCTCTTCTTCAATCATATGTCGCCTAACCCCAAATCTCCTAGATATCAACCAGAGCAAATACATGGTTGCTTCATTGGAGAGAGACATTTTGGAGTGTGTCTAATGTGAGAATGAGCTCTGAAGCCATGTTTTTTAAGGTTTTTTTAAGCAAAATAAACAAATTGGGTAGTTAATTGACCAATTTAACACACCAGGAGCACATTATGACGGGCTAACAAGGTTATTTGTGTGAAAATACGTATCTGAAAAAACGGCCGGCACACGGACTGTACACGTACGTATTTTATGTCAATACGGACATTCCACATGCACACACGGCTCGCATACACCATCACACGGATGCCATTTGTACCGGAGAAACGCCCTAAAAATATGGAACACGGACCCGAAAAACGGACCGTGTCATACGGACGTTTTTTTTTGCGGAAGTGTGTTTTAGGCCCTAGTGAGACTGGACTGTGTGGGAGACAGGGTGGTGCTGGCAAACAGGCTGGAAGCATTATCTCCCATCCGACCCACAATCTGCTCGCACTGTTCTGGCTTCAAAAGTGATGTCCTGCAAAGTGGGACAGGTCAAGATGATGCATGTGTGTGGTGTCCTTTGTAGCAGGCCCAGCTTGGCTTGGCCTCGGCCTATGCGTGCACCCCCATCAATGGAACGTCCACTTCCCCGTCTCTTACCACACACCTTGAGCATTTAATTTTATATTATCTATGCAGCTAATAGCGGTATTATTATAAAATAGAATGTATTTAAATTAGTCCTGAAAAGCACTGTTGGTTGTACATGGCAGCACCAAGGATTGTAATTCAATTAGAGCAGTATTATTATAGAATAGATTGGATTTTTATGTAGCAGCAGCAAGGTCTGTAAGGCTAGAATCCATGCCTACATGCTTTTAAAACACTATCCCTTCTCCAGCAGCTTGCCCTACACTAAATGCAGATAAGATCAGCATTGTTAGAGAATAGAATAGATTTTTTTTTTTATGTAGCAGCAGCAAGGTCTGTAAGACTAAAATCCCTGCCGACATGCTTCTAATACACTATCCCTACTCCAATAGCTAACATTACATTAATTGCAGGCTAATGTGGGCATCACACGAGGCGATCTATCATGCGATAGATCGTCGGGGTCACGGTTTTCGTGACGCACATCTGGCTTCATTGGCGACGTTGTCCCGTGTGACACCTACGAGTGATCGCAAATCGGTGAGAAATCTGGTATCGTGTACTCGTCATTTATTTTTAAAAAATCGTTTATTTTACTTTGCGCATGACTTTGTTGGCACGGGCAGCGATTTGCCCGTGACGCACAAACGACGGGCGCGGGTACGATCGCACGATAGATCGTACCATGTGAAGCCCGCATAAGAGTGGTATTATTAGAGAATAGAATGTGTTTAAATTAGTCCTGAAAAAGACTATTGGTTGTATGTGACAAAACAATCACTGATCTCGGGAGACCAGCCAGAGAAAACCCTGCCGGCAGCCAACAAAGGCGCTCAATACAGTGAAATCCTAGGTGCATTGCCCCCTGAGAAGTATGCAAATCAAAAAGGTCCGTGAATGCTCTGTTAGGAGTTTCGACACGGAAAATAGCCAGATATCCCTCCGGGAACGACCTAGCCAAGGAGTGGCTCTTTTTAGGAGACCACCACAACCACCATATTAAGTGGCCCTTTTAGTCAATATCCAACTCTTGACGAGTTTAAAAATATGACAAGGGAAATACCATCAGCTGTAAAAAATCCCCAAAACATCTGTTTTTGAGGGTGTTTTACAGTTTATTTAATATGCTCAGCTCGCAATGGTTCATTTTTGCTTCTTCTAAGAACACTTGCTCTGTACCCTTGAACAAAAAGATGGGTATCATCACCGAAAATTATCTTTTTCCACTGGCTAGTTGTCCAAGATTTATATTTTCTTGCCAATGCGAGTCGTTTTGCCTTCATTGGAGATGTCAGAAGTTGTTTCTTTACTGGCTTTGTTGCCCTCTGACCAACTTCCAGAAGCCTGCACCGTACAGTCCAATCGCTAATATCAATACCTGCAGCAAACAAGTATCTTTGGAGGTCTTTACTTGTTTTTCTTGCATTCATTTTACTATTTCTGATAAGTGTTTTATCAGTTCTTGGTGTCGTTTTCCTTTTTCTTCCACATTTCCCTTTTCAAAGCAGTTAAAACTGGTTTGAATCACTGACTGGTAACCAACTTACGATTGGTTACCATTATGATATACGATTATTTATAAAATTCTTTGTCCCAATTAATTTGCACAGCACTGTACATGTCCACCTTCCCCCCATAATGTAATACTATCCCCATCATGTAGTTATGTCCTCCATCCTGGGTTCCTTTCATGTAATAACATTCTATGCCCCTTTCAGTAAGAATGTTCCCCATTCTGGGCCCCTGTCAGTAATACTGTCCCCTATCCTGATGTAATATACCCATCCTGGCCCATTCCAGTAATATATGTCCCCCATACTGAGGCCCTTCCTGGTATAATGTCCCAGCTCCCTGGCTGATCCTGTAATAATGCTCCGCTCTTCTCTAACACATTAAAGATATATATTATAAAGTGATTTTTACGTTCTACACAGCGGCCTGGGCTCTTATATACACTATGTTAGAATGCTGTATGTAAGAGCCCACTGGTGATGGCCGCAGCTTATAGGCCCCAAAACTGGTGACAGGTTCCTTTTAAAGGAAATCTGTCACCAGATTTTGGCTTTCTAAACTAAAACTAGCACCTTAAGCAATACCTGTGCAGCATTCTATAAAGGTGCTTGTTACCCCCTGATCCCCCCTGTAGACCCCACGAATAGCTTTATAAAATCTCCTGCCCTGTGTGTAAATTGTCCAGTTCGATGCGATGGGTGTCCTAATCTGCGCCTTCTGTCCCTCCTTTCGCTGTCCTCCTGTGCTGATTGACGCGGATGATGCCTCGGGAGCCATCTGTGTAGGTGGGCAAAATCTTGCACCAAAATCTGGTGACGGGTTCCCTTTAAGTCCATGAAATTATGTGATTAAGCCAGTAATGAGTTGTGCTTGGTGGGTGACTGAAGTCCGTCCACATAATGGCTCGATCAGATGAGTGAATTAATAATAAGTTTTATTTCACGCAGACCATGCCGTCCACTCTCCTTCTCCCACCTGCTCTCCCTTTCTCTACTTTTCCTCACTGCTGGTGACATATCTCCCAATCCTGGACCCCCACAGATGAACACTCCTCTTTATCACCCCCCTATCACTCCCCACCAACTAGTAACTGCCGCAACCTCTCCAATATAAAATCCATTCCCCTCTCACCTACTCTGCCACCACCTCTCTCTGGAGCACTCTGGAATGCCCGTTCTGTCTGTAATAAACTGCACATCATTCACGATCTCTTTACCTCTAGCAATCTATCCTTTCTGGGCCTCACCTTAAAATGGCTGACACCCTCCAACACTGCCTCCCCTGCTGCGCTGTGCTACGGCAGTCTCCACTTCACCCACACTCCTCGCCCTGGCAATAGACAGGGTGGAGGAGTGGGCCTCCTTCTCTCTAACAACTGCAGCTTCAACCCAATCCCACCTCTACCTTCCCTTGTCCTGCCTTCCTTTGAAGTGCCCTCTGTCCGCATCTCTTCTCCCTCCAACCTCCAAGTGGCCGTCATATACAGACCCCCGGGCCCAACCACTGCCTTTATCGACCAGTTCTCTGCCTGGCTTCTACACTTTCTCTCTGCTGACATCCCCACTATCATCATGGGTCCCCAACCTCACCACTATCCTTATTCCAGCCTTAACCCATCTCTTCAACCTATCTTTAACAACTGATACCTTCCCTTCTCCCTTTAAACATGCAACTGTCACACCCATCCTAAAGAAACCTTCCCTCGACCCAACCTCTACTACCAGCTATCGCCCCATATCACTACTCCCGTTTGCCTCAAATCTCCTGAAACAGCAAGTCCATGCTGAACTTTCCTCCCACCTCTCCTCTAACTCTCACTTTGACAACCTACAGTCCGGCTTCCGTCCACATCATTCCACTGAAACTGCCCTGACTAAAATCACGAATGACTTACTGCCAAAGCTAACAACCACTTCTCTATACTCCTACTTCTAGACCTGTCCTCAGCCTTTGACACTGTCAACCACTCCCTGCTACTACAGATCCTCTCTTCCCTTGGTGTCAGAACCTCGCCCTCTCTTGGATCTCTTCATACCTCTCCAACCGCACTTTTAGTGTCTCCCACTCCCACATAACCTCTTCATCCCGCCATCTCTCTGTTGGCGTCCCTCAAGGCTCTTTCCTGGGACCCTTACTCTTTTCCATATATACATTTGGCCTGGGAGAACTCATAAAGTCCCATGGCTTCCAGTACCACTTATATGCCGATGACACTCAGATCTACCTCTCTGGTCCAGATGTCACTTCTCTGCTGTCCAGAATCCCAGAGTGCCTATCGGCTATATCTTCCTTCTTTTCCTCTCACTTCCTAAAGCTCAATGTGGCCAAAACTGAACTGATCATCTTTCCTCCATCTCACCTACACGCTCCACCTGATCTATCTATTACAATAAATAACACCAAGCTCTCCCCAGCACCCAAAGTTCGCTGCCTCGGAGTGACCTTTGACTCTGCCTTGTCCTTCATACCACACATCCAATCCCTCACCACCTCCTGCCGTCTTCAACTCAAAAATATTTCCAGAATCCGCCCTTTCCTCAATTCCCAATCTACAAAAATGCGAGTGCATGCCCTCATAATCTCCTGCCTTGACTACTGCAACATCCTCCTATGTGGTCTCCCTGCTTACACGCTCGCCCCTCTCCAGTCCATCCTTAATTCTGCTGCCCGAATGATCCACCTCTCTCCTCAATACCACCCTGCTTCTCATCTCTGCAAATCCTCCATTGGCTCCCAATCTTCCATCGTATCCAATTCAAACTACTAACACTGACCTACAAAGCCATCCACAAATTGTCTCCTCCGTATATCTCTGAACTAATCTCTCGCTACACTCCAAAACGTAATCTCTGGTCCTCCCAAGATCTCTTTCTCTCCTCCTCTCTCATTCGCTCCTCACGCAACCGACTACAAGACTTCTCCCGAGCATCCCCAGTCTCCTGGAACTCGCTGCCTCAACACGTCAGATTATCTACTACACTTGCAAACTTCAAACGGAACCTGAAAACTCATCTGTTCAGAAATGCCTATAACCTTCAATGACCCCACTGCCCCACCACCGTGCGGAGCTGCCGCCCCACCACCGTGCGGAGCTGCCGCCCCACCACCGTGCGAAGATGCCGCCCCACCACCGTGCGAAGCTGCCGCTCCAGCACCGTACGAAGCTGCCACCCAACCTACACCCCACCTACTGTCTCCTCCCCAAAATCCTGTAGAATGTAAGCCCGCAAGGACAGCGCCCTCTTCCCTCTGTACTAGTCTGTCTATTGAAACTTATATATGTATTCTGTATGTAACCCCCTTCTCATGTACAGCACCATGGAATCAATGGTGCTCTATAAATAAATAATAATAATAATAATTTCTATAGCGCCAACATATTCCGCAGCGCTTTACAGTTCAGAGGGGATGTGTACAGACAATATGAGACAATGCAAAATAACAAAATTAAAATACCAGGAGGAGTGAGGGCCCTGCTCGTAAGCTACAGTCTATGAGGAAATAGGGAGGCACAAAAGGTGAATGGGGGGAGAGAAAAGTTTGTCATATATGGTTCAGCCATCGATTTAATAGGGTATTCAAAAGCAGCTGCATGAACCCGTCATCGGCCAGAATTTATACAGGTACAGAGGACTAGAATTGGAAGTAAATTTTATGAAGGGCAGAAAGGGATTAGATTAGATCAGGGCGGTGAGGTGATAGGCTAGTCTAAAGAAATGCATTTTTAGGACCCACTTAAAGGTGTGGATGTTGGGAATTAATCAGATTGCTCTTGGTAGTGTGTTTCAGAGCATAGGCGCAGCTTGTGAGAAATCTTGAAAACTGGAATGGGAGGTTCGAATTGTTGAGGATGTCAGTCTTAAGGGGGCTTTACACGCTACGATATCGTTAATGTTTTATCGTCGGGGTCACGTCGTTAGTAACGCACATCCGGCGTCATTAATGGTATTGCAGCGTGTGACACTTATGGGCTACCTAAAACGATCGCAAAAGTGGAAAAAATTGTTTTCCGTGGAGAGGTCGTCCTAAAACCAAAAATCATTCACCTCTCATTAGCGATGTTGTTCCTCGTTCCTGCGCCACCACACATCACTGTGTGTGACACCTCAGGAGTGAGGAACATCTCCTTACCTGCCTTCATCAGCAATGTGGAAGGAGGAGGTGGGCGGGATGTTTACGTCCCGCTCATCTCCGCCCCTCCGCTTCTATTGGACGGCTACCGTGTGACGTTGCACGGCCTGCCCCATTAGAATGGAGGCAGATCGCCGGCTAGAGCGACGTGGCAGGGCAGGTAAGCTGTGTGACGGGGGAGCGCAATTTTGTGCGCGACCGGCAGCGATATGCCCGTGTCGCACAAACGATGGGGGCGGGTATGCACGATAGCGATATCGGTACCGATATCCTGTAAAGCCCCCTTTAGGTAATTAGCAGAGAGGGCACGGGTGGAGTGATAGGCAGAGATGAGGGAGGAGATGTAGGGTGGTGCGGAACCGTGTAGAGCTTTGTGAGTGAGAGTGATAAGTTTATGTTGGATTCTGTAGCGGATAGGCAACCAGTGCAATGACTGGCAAAGAGTCTGTGTGCTGCCCGTATGTAAAATGATAGCACACAGACTCAGAAAGCAGATGTGGAGTTCATACGTCTGTTATTATGTATGATCCGTATCCCTGATCAGACTCTCCCATTATAAATCAATGGATGTGCAAAAAAAACCAGATATTGTACGTCGTGCATTTTGCCTAGATCCACCGCAACTGTTTTCGGCCTATTATTAGATTTTATATCGGTTATACGGAAAAAAAAATCGTCTTTTTGTGGATGAACTAAGGATGATCTTCCGTGTTTGTGTGAACCCAATCTGAGATACCGGGTACACCATAATTTATAAGGTATTTATGGCAGAAAAATATCACAAATATTGTTTCTGCAAATGTCCCAGTAAAATCATTTTCATTGGGAGGGGGTCACTTATTTTTGCTTCTGCGGCTCTCCTGTCAGTGATCCCATTGAAGCCAGGCTGAGCTTCCCCTGCTGAATCCCCCGCTCGCAGGCAGCAGCAATGTGAAGCATCCAGACCTTCTTCTGCCCCTTAGCACTGAGTCAGGCATGCGGATGACATCACTGCCATCATGTGACAGCGCTAGGCCCCGCCTCGGGGATGACGTCAGTGCATGACTGTGTTTTTATGAATGAAAGGAATCTGTGAGTGAGTAATTCCAGGAAACTGTAACATTACAACTCAGCAGATCTGAGCACTCCCTCCGTCCAGCACAAGGCAGCGTCAGGGAGCTCCAGGCCCCTCGTCCCCAGCAGCGCAGGTAAGGCGGCCCGAGCCCCCATGTGCCGCTCCCCCGAGCCCCCATGTGCGGCTTTCCTAAACCCCCTCCTGTGCGGCTTCCCCTGGCCCCCATTTGCGGCTTTCCTGACCCCACTGTGCGGCTTTCTCTGGCCCCCATGTGCGGCTTTCCCGAGCTGTCGGGTGGGGGTCACTGTGTTACACCCTGGATCTGGCGGGGGGCGCTGTGGGCGATCACAGGGAGCTCGATCTGTCTGATCTCTGGGCACATCCGGGATCGGCCGGGCTCTGCAACCTGTGGCTTCCCAGCTGTTGTGGGGTCGTGCTGGGAGCAGTAGTCCATCTGTAGCCTCCGGTTGGTGAACGTTGTGCAGGGGGAGGGGGAGCTGTTGTTGTTCTTTTGTATCAGCCCAGTGTTAGTAAATATTGCTGTGCGGTGTAAACATGGAGGAAGGCCTTTCCTGGGATAACTTCCTCTGGCACCACAGAGGGCACAGGATTGGCTTAGAGGGGAATGTACCCTATGCCTGTATGCCACTGGGGTCTTCTCAATAGGGTGCTTTATGGTTATGAAATAGTTAACACTTTGAGACCCCCCCACCAAAAGTAGCGGTGGTCCCATAATTTACCCTAATGCAGCAATGCAACATTATACACATGGATGACCAGTCAGAGCTGTCATAGTCCCCACACAGATGCCTATGACAACACTGGCCGGTCATCCATGTGCGTGTGACTGGTGGGTTCCATGCCCCCCATCAGTGCCAGTGTAGACTGTAGTGGGTGCATAGTACTACTATGGAGGTGCGCACACTACAGGTAGGACCAGGCTGCCAGCACTAATTGTGTAACCTATAATGGAGGAGGCAGGCTTTTCTGGCTCCTGCTCTGTTTTCCTTGCTGATTGCTCCCAGATGAAGTCATGTTGTTAGCGTTGTCTTCCGGAGAGGAGTGTGTGTAACATTCCTTACGTAACATTCCTGTTTTTCCTTGGGTGTTGTCTGTATCTTATTGTAAGTAACATGCAGGAGGCGTGGATATCTGGTGGAAGGAGTTCTGGGCAGTCTCAGATCTGCAGAAAAGTACAAGAGGTTGTCTCTGCCTCACATTCTTATTCCTTTCCATATTTTGTTTCCGAAAATGGGAACAATCCGAGCTCAGTGATGAAGGGACACCTAGAAGAAAAAGTCTTCCATCTACTGGTCGCCCTCATACAATCCTCAGGTCCTTTTGGAATATCTTTTTCGAAGCTTTTCTAAAATGCAGTCAGGAAAGAGATCACAATATTTTATGTGGAATGTCTTCTATAGTCGCGTATTGTAACCTTCTGTCCTCAGACTGTCGCTATCGATGAGTTCTAATGATATCTGCTATAACTATTATATTATTAGTCCCTGTCTCCATTTGAATGTTCCGTCTGTTCCTTTTGTAATAAGTGATTTGTTGCATGAGGTATATAAACAAAAGTAGAGGGGCCCATTGATTATTATGGGGTCCGTCTTGGTTCCGTTTGTCATAACAGAAGAAAAGGTTCTGCATGCGGAATTTCCTTTTCCGACACTTAAAGGACTTCTTTACAAATAATGAGGCCCCTATTCCTCAGTTTGCAAAGCTGGTGTAACCGAGCTGAGCCCAGGACACTATCTATCACAGGTTCTGCCCGTCTCATATTTCTAAAGAAGTGTTATATGAGTGAGATGCCTTCTCGCTATCATCCGTGAAGTGGCAGTAACATTTTATCTCACTTACATATTTTGGGAACAAGTAGAGCACAGTGATGTAATTACAAAAAGGAAGATCTGGACAAACAAGGGGATCACCTAAATCTAGATTTATTGAACAAGCCTAAAAAAACATTATGATGTAAAGTCACAGTGGCACCCTAACATTATCTGTATGTCTGTATATAAAGCTAGTCATAAATGTCACTATATGTTGGGACCCTGTTGTGTCCACAAAAACAATGGGACATTTCTATCATATCCACAGGTTATATCATGAGTGTCACATCTCTGGGAGCTACACGTATCTTGAGAACAGGGCCTCATCTCCCGGTCGCTGTGACCGGAGAGGTGGCCCACGTGTACAGCTTTCTTGATTCAGTGCTATGGGAGTTAGAATATATATATATATATATATATATATATATATATATATATATATATATATATATCTATCCAAGCATGCAAGCAAGGCCAACTCCATTCACTGTATAAAAGAAGAAAGGCTGTCCAGCTCTTCAGGCAAAGAAAACCAAGGTCTTTATTTTATCATGATTAAGGGTGAGTTTCACCTGAAACGCGTAGTGCTGGTCATGTCATTCGTTGCATCTGCATGATAAAATAAAGACCTTGGTTTTCTTTGCCTGAAGAGCTGGACATCCTTTCTTCTTTTATGCTATATCGGGCTGTGGCAGTGCCTGTCCGTGCTCCAGGACGAAACCGGGATTGAGCTTCTACACGGTGAGCTGATACATATATTGTCCATTCACTGTGGCCAAAGGACCGGGGTTGGGGCACCCAATTCTTGAGATAGATTTGAGATTGTCTTCTATTAGACAAGTATGCTGAGGTCCGAATGGGATGGAAGGACACCATAGGGCAATACTGCAAGAGAAATGAGACGGGTGACTTCTGAAATGGAAATAAACCTTTCAAGTAATATGAATCTTTTCTACGGCATTGATGTCATACAGGAGCATATGTATTTTCAGATTCACTTGGATCATCAGGTTTTGTATACTGGCATGGGTTGGCCTGCTATATTTGTAAGGCTTATTCATCCTTGCACCGAGTTGTGTGTATGTGTGTGTGTGTGTGCGTGTATATATAATATATATGTATATGTATATAATGGTATACATTTTTTGCAGTTGCAATGAAAAGTTGTCTTATCGCCATATGTTTACATTTTCTCTAAAGTGAACCCGTCATGAGGATTTTCTACCACAAACTAATGGCATGTACATACAGGCACTTTCATACTGATCAAATCAATAGCTTCATTGTAGAAATCCGTTTTGCAGTTTCTGAGCAATCCAGTGTTGAGTGTTGAAATTGTATACAAATTAGCTGCAAGTGCTTTGATGTTGGACATTGCACTTGCAGCTCTCTTGCTCTAAATCCCTTTTCCCCGCCTGCCTCCTGTATCAGACTGACATGTCCCTCTTGTATTAGTATTCTGCTTCCCCTGACCGTTATCTCTCCAGCGCTGTCAGTCCTAGGTGCAGCGTGGGCTTGCACTGCAGGGACATGTGCAAAATCTTGGTCAGGGAAGCCAGGTCATAAGCTGGGTTTACACACTGCAACATCTCAAACGACATCGCTGTAACGTCACCGGTTTTGTGACGCAATAGCGATGTTGTTTGCGATGTTGCAGTGTGTGAAACCTATCAGCGACCCGGCCCCTGCTGTGAAGTTGTAATCGTTACAAATCGTTCAGGACCATTCCTAGGTCCTTTGTTTCCCGCTGTGCAGCATGAAGTTTCAGTGTGTGAAGACTTTGCAGTGACTTTGTTAGCAACTCCCCTTTCAAAAGGCTGCTTATCAACGTCCCCAACAACCAGCTAGGTCGCTCTGCAGGTCCGGATCGCTGTTGAGTTGTTGGCCAGGTTTGCCTGTTTGACTGCTCACCAGCGACTTAGCAGAGACTAAAGCCTGCTTTACACACTTCAATAGATCTTTCAATCCGTCGTCGGGGTCAAGTTGTAAGTGACGCACATCCGGCATCGTTCGTGATGTATTTGCGTGTGAAACCTACATGCGATCGATATTGAACGAAAATACGGTGATCGCATACACGTCGTTTATTCCTCATACATTGGACGTTTGGTAGTACGAAACTAGTGAATTGTAACGTGTGACATCCCTCATACGATTGTGATGTCTGATGCTATGTGCGCAGGTGTGCGCTCTGCACTGCAGCTTAACAAAGGTCTGCTTCAGAGCGCAGCTGAAAAGCTGCGTTCTGAAGCGCCTCACAATGTCTGTCATGCACTAATCTCTGTCAGTCCGTCACTATCTCTGTCCCTCACTCTCTGTCCATGTCAGTCTATCCCCCTCTCTCATATACTCACCGATCCCCGGCGCTGCACGGCATTCACACTGCCGCGGCGGCTTTTACTGTTTTGAAAAAGCCGGCCGCCCATTAAACAATCTCCTATTCCCTGCTTTCCCCGCCCACCGGCGCCTATGATTGGTTACAGTGAGACACGCCCCCACGCTGAGTGACAGGTGTCACACTGCACCCAATCACAGCAGCCGGTGGGCGTGTCTATACTGTGTAGTGAAATAAATAATTAAATAATTAAAAAAAACGGCGTGCGGTTCCCCCCCTAATTTTAAAACCAGCCAGATAAAGCCATACGGCTGAAGGCTGGTATTCTCAGGATGGGGAGCTCCACGTTATGGGGAGCCCCCCAGCCTAACAATATCAGCCAACAGCCGCCCAGAATTGCCGCATACATTATATGCGACAGTTCTGGGACTGTACCCGGCTCTTCCCGATTTGCCCTGGTGCGTTGGCAAATCGGGGTAATAAGGAGTTATTGGCAGCCCATAGCTGCCAATAAGTCCTAGATTAATCATGTCAGGCGTCTATGAGACACCCTCCATGATTAATCTGTAAGTTACAGTAAATAAACACACACACACGAAAAAATCCTTTATTAGAAATAAAACACACAAACACATTCCCTGGTTCACCACTTTAATCAGCCCCAAAAAGCCCTCCTTGTCCGGCGTACTCCACAGTCCTCCAGCGTCGCATCCAGCGCTGCTGCATGGAGGTGACTGGAGCTGCAGCAGACACAGCCGCTCCTGTCACCTCCACGCAGCTAATGAAGACAGCCGCGCTATCGGCTGAGCTGTCAGTGAGGTTACTCGCTGTCACTGGATCCAGCGGTGGATGCAGCGGTGGCCGCGGGTAACCTCAGTGACAGCTCAGCTGATCGCGCTACTCACCGCCGCTCCGGTCAGCTCCAGTCAGCAACTGAGGTGAGTAGCGCGATCAGCTGAGCTGTCACTGAGGTTACCCGCGGCCACCGCTGCATCCACCGCTGGATCCAGTGACAGTGGGTAACCTCAGTGACAGCTCAGCCGATAGCGCGGCTGTCTTCATTAGCTGCGTGGAGGTGACCGGAGCGGCTGTGTCTGCTGCAGCTCCGGTCACCTCCATGCAGCAGCGCTGGATGCGACGCTGGAGGACTGTGGAGTACGCCGGACAAGGAGGGCTTTTTGGGGCTGATTAAAGTGGTGAACCAGGGAATGTGTTTGTGTGTTTTATTTCTAATAAAGGATTTTTTCAGGTGTGTGTGTGTTTATTTACTGTAACTTACAGATTAATCATGGAAGGTGTCTCATAGACGCCTGACATGATTAATCTAGGACTTATTGGCAGCTATGGGCTGCCAATAACTCCTTATTACCCCTATTTGCCAACGCACCAGGGCAAATCGGGAAGAGCCGGGTACAGTCCCAGAACTGTCGCATATAATGTATGCGGCAATTCTGGGCGGCTGTTGGCTGATATTGTTAGGCTGGGGGGCTCCCCATAACGTGGAGCTCCCCATCCTGAGAATACCAGCCTTCAGCCGTATGGCTTTATCTGGCTGGTTTTAAAATGGGGGGGGGGACCGCACGCCGTTTTTTTTAATTATTTAATTATTTATTTCACTACACAGTATAGACACGCCCACCGGCTGCTGTGATTGGGTGCAGTGTGACACCTGTCACTCAGCGTGGGGGGGCGTGTCTCACTGTAACCAATCATAGGCGCCGGTGGGCGGGGAAAGCAGGGAATAGGAGATTGTTTAATGGGCGGCCGGCTTTTTCAAAACAGTAAAAGCCGCCGGAGCAGTGTGAATGCCGTGCAGCGCCGGGGATCGGGGATTGGTGAGTATATGAGAGAGGGCTGCTAACTTCAGTCACTCAGGAGTTTAGCGGTCACCGGTGAGTCTTCACTGGTGACCGCTAATCAGGGCGCGACACAGACAGAGCCGCAGCATGACAATGAAGTCGGGTGAAGTTCACCCGAGTTCATTCTGACAGTGCGGCTCTGTCTGTGTCTGCTGTCATCTGCCATTCACCGCTGCTACATGGCTGTCTGTGTCTGCTGTCAGCGGCCATGTAGCAGAGCTGAATGGCAGATGACATAGTAAAAACGCATCCCTACACATTACACACGCTTGTCAAGACAATAAATAAAAAAAAAAAGGGTGCCCAATGCATACGTCACAGAACACATGATCTAAAGGATCGCACACAAAATTGACCAATTTAACATAGGCTACTAACGCACGTGTGACAGCAAATGAACGACCTACGTGCGATCTCATTAGATCGCATATGCGACCTGGGCGTGTCACATCGCATACCTAATTGTAAGGTGTAAAGCTGGCTTTAGGGAGGTCGCTGTTACGTCACAAAACCGGTGACGTTACAGCGATGTCCTTTGCGATGTTGCAGTGTGTAAACCCAGCTTTACACACAAGAATGACCTGTCAATCAGATACAGGAGGCATCTGGCGGGCGGGAAATGGGAAGGGAGGGCAGGAGAGCTATGAGTGCAGTGTCCTACCCTGAAGCATTTGTGGCCCATTTGCACCCTAGATTTCTTAAAAACTGCAAAACTGATTTCTACAATTAAGGTATGGCTTTAATCAGCCTCAAAAAACTTGTATATTGACATCACCAGTTTGTGGTATAAAGTCTTCATGACAGGTTCACTTTTTTATTATTATTAATTATTATAGCGCCATTTATTCCATGGCACTTTACAAGTGAAAGGGGGTATATGTATAACAATCATTAACCGTACAAAACAGACTGGTGTAGGAGGAGAGAGGACCCTGCCCGCGAGGGCTCACAGTCTACAGGGAATGGGTGATGGTACAATAGGTGAGGACAGAGCTGGTTGCGCAGTGGTCTACTGGACTGAGGGTTATTGTAGGTTGTAGACTTGTTGGAAGAGATGGGTCTTCAGGTTCCTCTTGAAGCTTTTAATAGACCGAAAAACTAATTTCTCTAAAATCAATTTTTATTTATAAACCATTAAAATAGTTAAATCAAGCCATATCTTATCATATATAGCTATATCGGTCAGTGAGCACACACCCGGTCGTGCAGAGCTAAATGCACTCTGATAGGGATATTAATCTAGAAGGTGAGGGATAGCCCGAGGGGATTTTACTTGGTTGTTCCAGGGATAACAATGAGATATTAAAGTAAGGGCCAGGCTGCAAATCCCTAATCTCGCTCCTACCTGGCCGCGGAGGTTAATACACCATAAGGTTTTGGGCGCCCCCGCTCAGCGTCGGCTATCCCTAAAGAACCCCTATACCTGACTGTGTGCCAATAATTGAACCATAGCCTAAAAGGGTGTAATTAGTGCTGAAGTTAGAGTGGTTCAGTCACACTTCGACTGAACCACTCTAACTTCAGCACTAATTACACCCTTTTAGGCTATGGTTCAATTATTGGCACACAGTCAGGTATAGGGGTTCTTTAGGGATAGCCGACGCTGAGCGGGGGCACCCAAAACCTTATGGTGTATTAACCTCCACGGCCAGGTAGGCGCGAGATTAGGGATTTGCAGCCTGGCCCTTACTTTAATATCTCATTGTTATCCCTGGAACAACCAAGTAAAATCCCCTCGGGCTATCCCTCACCTTCTAGATTAATATCCCTATCAGAGTGCATTTAGCTCTGCACGACCGGGTGTGTGCTCACTGACCGATATAGCTATATATGATAAGATATGGCTTGATTTAACTATTTTAATGTTTATAAATAAAAATTGATTTTAGAGAAATTTAGTTTTTCGGTCCATTAGCAGTTTTTTTTTCTCTACTTAGTTCATAAATATTGGTGTTTAATCCTCTTGAAGCTTTCCATGGTAGGGGAGAGTCTGATATGCTGAGGTAGAGCGTTCCAGAGTATGGGGGAGGCACGGGAGAAATCTTGTACGCGATTGTGCGAAGAGGAGATAAGAGAGGAGTGGAGAAGGAGATCTTGTGAGGATCTAAGGTTGCGTGCGGGTAGGTACCCGGAGACTAGGTCACAGATGTAAGGAGGAGACAGGTTGTGGATGGCTTTGTATGTCATGGTTAATGTTTTGAACTGGAGTCGTTGGGCGATGGGAAGCCAGTGAAGGGATTGGCAGAGTGGCGAGGCAGGGGAGTAGCGAGGGGAGAGGTGGATTAAGCGGGCCGTAGAGTTTAGGATGGATTGTAGGGGTGCAAGAGTGTTGGAAGGGAGGCCAAAGAGAAGGAGGTTGCAGTAGTCGAGGCGGGAGATGATGAGGGCATGTACTAATGTTTTTGCTGATTCTTGGTTAAGGAAAACACGTATCCGGGAAATACTTTTGAGTTGTAGTCTGCATGAGGTGAAGAGGGCTTGGATGTGTGGCTTGAAGGATGGAGCAGTGTCGAGGGTTACTCCAAGGCAACGAGCTTGTGAGACTGGGGAGAGTGAGCAGCCATCAAGTTTGATGGAAAGGCTTGTTGGAGGAGTTGAGTGAGGAGGAGGAAAGACAATGAATTCTGTTTTGCTCATGTTAAGCTTTAGGAATCGCGCAGAGAAGAAGGATGAAATAGCAGACAGACATTGTGGGATTTTGGTTAGTAGGGAGGTGATGTCAGGTCCAGAGAGGTAGATCTGTGTATCATCGGTATAGACATGATACTGAAAGCCGTGGGACTCTATGAGCTGTCCTAGGCCGAAGGTGTAGATGGAGAACAGCAGAGGTCCAAGAACTGAGCCTTCAAGTTTCACTTCAAGTTTTCTACACTTTACCGTACTATGACTTCATTGTGTACTGTGTCGCGTTAGGGCTGTAGGGTTAGAAGTGTACAGGGCTTTAAAGAGGCGCAACAACCAGGATTTTCACATATAAACTAAAGCCAGTGCTATACTGGCGTTATCATGCTGATTCTAAACACACCTTTAGTTGTGAGATCAGATGTATACTTTCTGAAATATGCGCAAGTAAAGTTTGTGAAATGCGCTGTTATTTGATGAGAGGTGCAGCATAATATCTAATAGATGGGTTGGGTTTTGGTAGTAATTCCCGCCTTTGTCTTCTGCATGTCCTTCCTCCCCCTGTCTCTGTTATTACAGGGGGAGGTAGGATAGGAGGGAGGAAGGTCAGGCAGACAGGGGTGGGAATAACTACCAAAACCCAACCCACCTAACAGATATTCCGTTGCACCTCTCATCAAATAACAGTGCATTTCACAAACTTTACTTGCCTATATTTCAGAAAGTATACAGTACATCTGATTTCACAACTAAAGGTATGTATAGAATCAGCATGATAGCACCAGTATAGCACTGGCTTTAGTTTATCTGTGAAAATCCTTCTTGTTGGTCCTCTTTAATGTACTTGCATCTATCTCCTAGGACCTAGGTTTTTTCTGTCTGATTCTCTGTGAATATTATAGTGCAAAACTTTCCATATATTTATCTATTGAGCTCTTCTATACCATACAAAATCACTCTCAGTGAAAAGATGTATACGTAGGACGCCCAGTGGAGCATTGTATGGCGGCACATTGAGTCCCTGGAGATCATTAGTACGGAGCCGTACAGGATTCCTCATGCAATCTGTAGTTTCTGCGTGAGAAGATTAACTGGTCCACCTAGATCTTGAGATCCTCCTGCCATTTTGCCATGGGTCTCTTCTGAGGTTTTTTTTTTTTACTGATGATTGTCATATGCTGCCTGAAAACCTAGAAAGGAAACAGGTCTATTACCATATGAAGTGGTTCTCCAACTATAGATGGTAGGGAGACAATAGATATTCTCTAAAATGTTTTATAGACTTTATGTTCGTGTTTAACCTTCCAAGAAAGTCTAAGATAAATATCATTACTTCTTTGGCTGGTCAGGAACCATCTAGTGTCCTGACATGAGAGCCATGTGGTGTCCTGACATGAGAGCCATGTGGTGTCCTGACATGAGAGCCATGTGGTGTCCTGACATGAGAGCCATGTGGTGTCCTGACATGAGAGCCATGTGGTGTCCTGACATGAGAGCCATGTGGTGTCCTGACATGAGAGCCATGTGGTGTCCTGACATGAGAGCCATGTGGTGTCCTGACATCAGAGTCATGGATCATTGTGCCCAGCTCATTGATATACAGTATATATGTGGCTGGAGAAGACTGTTTATATACGCTCGTCCATTGATACAGGTATAGCAATCTACACTATGAACAAGTTCTGTCTGTATAGATGAGATGGTCAATGGTGCCCACCTGTCACTGGTTGACACCCCTGTAAAAACAAAAACAAAAACAACCTGTAGGCATAAGATGTGTTCATATGAAATTACTTAATTTATAATTCCATCTTAATATTTAATATGTGGAAATGTAGACACAGGAAGTGTAACCCACAATTCCCTGTATAAAGTCCTTGCTCAGCACTGAACTACTGACCCTTCAGGTGGAGAAATAACACGGAAGTCAAGAAGCCAAAATATCCTTTTGTCATGGAGTAAAGTTCATCTCCAGGGAGATCTGCAGTTCCTGACATGTGGGGAATATAGGGGTGTTTGACAAATCTTCTTTACCATATCAGGGTACGGGACATGAGACGGGCCTTATGCAATCTTTTGCTGGTAATTTTCATTGTATTTCACATACAAGTTCTTGGAACAGCTTTTTTGAGAAACCGAGAAATACTAAAACGTCCCTACTGATGTCTTGTGAATTTTTATTGTCTCACAATGCCACTGGTTTCCATCTCCGCCTAGTCCTAGTGCAATGCCCATAGGTGAAATCGCACCAGGACCAGAGCAACTTGTATCTGGGAGGTCTGGGATGGCGAATGGCGATGCTAGGAATAGGTATGGTGTACACCACTACTTGTGGTTAACACATATTTCTCCTGATGTTGCAAGCAATTTACTGCTATGGAAGTAAATCTAGAGAGCCACTAGTAGACCAGTGCTTTGGTCTGGGTGTGGCTGTCAGGGTATGCTGGGTGTTGTAGTCTCACAGCTGCTGTAGCGCCTTCTGTATAAACTTATGTCTTCTGTGTTTGGCATTAGAGACTAGAACATTGCTAATTATTCATTATTGTACTAGATAATGGCTGCTTCATGCTTGTTGTTGTCACGGTGACAGACAGTCCTGTGGTGTCTGGCTATAGAAGGTCAGTGTTTGACTGCGCAAACTACCCCCTGACCTTCTAATATTTATGACTTTATTTTCGTCCCTTTCCCTTTAGGAGCCTGCAGAGTGCCTCAGCCTTCCAGCTGCTTTTCATCAGCACTTCCCTTGGTGTCTTTTATATACCTTCACTTCCTTTTACTCTATGCTGGTGATAGCTCCTATACCCTTAAGGCCCTGTGCTCACGCTGCGGATTTTGACGCAGATTTTCAGAAATCTGCATGTCCATTGTAAAGCCAGCAAAGGCTATGAGAATTCAGAAGTGCTGTGCCCACGTTGCTTATTTTTGCCTTGCGTATTTGGTGGATTTATTTTTTTCTGCACCAAATACGCAAGGGAAAAATATACAACGTGGGCACAGCACTTGTAAATTCTCATAGACTTTGCTGGCTTCACAATGGATATGCAGATTTTGCTGCAGATTTCTGAAAATATGCATCAAAACTACACAGCGTGGGCACTGGGCCTAACAAGTCTTCAGTGCAAGCAGTTGGCTTGTATACATCTGAAGAATCTTGGTGGTTGTTGCAGTTCCTCTCCCTGAGTCATCTGGAGATAAATTGTTGTCTCACTTTCCCCCTGTTTGTTATCGCTGTGTCTTCTTTAGTGCTTGGTGGGGTTGACTAAGCGCTCATCCCCTACCTACGGTAGAGCCTACTTAAGGGTCAACAAGGGACAGGTATCCGGCTTGGCGCATAGGAGCGCATAGGAGCGGAACCTATCTAGGGTGGTGAGGGAAGCCAAGGCCCAGCGGTAGACTTGCTCAGGGGTCACCATCTCCCCCTTCCCTAAACACAGGGTTTCTCTTCCCTTTCACCATTCGCGTGGTACTTCCCAATACCTAGCGTGACACTTGTGAATGAGGATGTTATAATTAATGATGTCATTCTGTACTTTATTCACCAATTCTAGCACTGGTAGTGAAGTACACTGCCATTGTATAAAGTCGAAAAAGAAAGGTTCGGCAAGATCAGATCACCTCCACTAGACACATAAGACACAACACCATATGCCAAATGGATATCGTAGTGCTCAACTTAATAATAGTCAATTATAACAAGTTCTTTCAAAAAATGAAAAAGTGGAATTCACCATCCATAAATAAATATATAAATATTCATGTAATAAAACAAGCTTGGGAGCTAGAGGAAGTGCTATGGATGACAACCACTTCACATATGAACAATTTGATTGTTTTTTGACCTCCAATTCTGGAACAAGTGGAGATTGATCACCTGCTGCATAAAACACTGGCTGTAAGGCTATGTGTCCACGTTGCTTTTTACCTGCTTTTTTGCTGCTTTTTCAACTGCAGCGTTTAATGCCAAAATGGATGTGTTCTGCTCTTCAAGCAAAGTCTGTGGGAATTTGGGTTGGGTTGCCCAAATTTCTGCCACAAAAAGGCTGCAGTTTGAACTGCATAGTGGGGTTTAGAAACCCAAATTCCCAGAGACTAAGCTTGAAGAGCAGAACACATCCATTTTGGCATTAAACGCTGCAGTTGAAAAAGCAGGTAAAAAGCAACGTGGACACATAGCCTTAAGCGGGCTTTACACGCTACGATATTGTTAATGAATTATCGTCGGGGTCACGTGGTTTGTGACGCACATCCGGCGTCATTAACGAAATCGCAGCGTGTAACACTTAAGAGCGATTTTAAACGAACGCAAAAGAGGGCAAAATCGTTTGCCGTAGAGAGGTCGTCCTGAAACAAAAAATCGTTTTCAGGATGTTAGCAATGTTGTTCCTCGTTCCTGCGGCAGCACACATCGCTGTGTGTGACACCGCAGGAGCGACGAACATCTCCTTACCTGCCTCCATCAGCTATGCGGAAGGAAGGAGATGGGCGGGATGTTACGTCCCGCTTATCTCCACCCCTCCGCTTCTATTGGACGCCTGCCGTGTGACGTCGCGGTGATGCCGCACGATCCGCCCCCTTAGGAAGGAGGCGGTTCGCCGGCCAGAGCGACATCGCAGGGCAGGTAAGTCCGTGTGACTGGGGTAAGCGAGGTTGTGCGACACGGGCAGTGATAAGCCCGTGTCACACAACCGATGGGGGCGGGTATGATCGCTTGCAATATCGCTAGCTAGATCACAGCGTTTAAAGCCCGCTTTAGACTTGACCCCATTTTCTAATTGACCTTACCACTGGCTTTTATCAAGCCCTGGTGTCGTCTTGCACCCAGCAGTGAATAAAATGCCTGTTCCCTTCTATTGTACGTGAATATTTAGGCACTACTTGTTACCCAGGCGTAAACATAACAAATTGACATACACCATGTATGTACTGTGTAAGCAAAAAAGTTTACCAGCTCACCTGCAGCCCGGACTGCTGTTCCTTGTGGGTGCCTGGGATCCACCGGTAGGTCCAACCGGTAAAGGCAGAAATGTGAGGAAAGGATCCGGCACCAATTTCTTCTTAGAATAAAACCATTCAAAACTTTATTAGATCATTAAAAAATTCTGTGGAGACCGAGGGAAAAAGGGGTAGCATACATGGGAACTTTACGCGTTTCGGACTCACATTAAAAACACACAAAGTTCCCATGTATGCTACCCCTTTTCCCCTCGGTCTCCACAGAATTTTTTAATGATCTAATAAAGTTTTGAATGTTTTTATTCTAAGAAGAAATTGGTGTCGGATCCTTTCCTCACATTCATGTACTGTGTAAGGCAGAGTTCACATGTCCTGTAATCATCTGAGAGAACGGATCCTGCAAAGATCTGTTGGCAAAATTATGTCTGCCTGATCTGTTTTGGTTTTTTTTTTAACATGGGGTATATGGAGAATGGATCCGTTACCACATTGCTATTTATCTTCCATTTGAAACGGATCCCTTATAAATGCAAGAAAAATGGATGGCTAAATAGCAATCCGTTAACAGTTCTGTTCTCCATAGGGCCCAATGTAAAAAAAAAAATGGATCCGGCAGACCTAATTTAACAAACGGTCAAAAAGTTGCGTTTGCACAATTTTTTCCCCAATCGATCTCTGCAGGATCCATTCTAATGGATGATTACAGGACATGTGAACTCAGCCTTAGATTTCCTTGCTGTCTATGTCCTGTTTCTTACCTTGTCCACTGGATCAGTGCCATGATAGAAGTGAAAGTCTAGCCCATGACCACTTTTATCTTTCATCAAGGCTAAGAAGCTATAATATGTCATTTAAAGGCGTTGTCTCATGTTTATTAAAGGTTAAAATTGCAAAGTTCTTGTAAAAAAAAAAAAAAAAAACAACTTTGCAATGTAATTTTTATTACAAATTCTTTCTGTTCTTAAGAACCAGGGCTGTGGAGTCGGAGTCGGAGTCGTGGAGTCGGAGTCGGAGCTCATTTTGGTGGAGTCGGAGTCAGAGTCGGTATAAAATGCACAGACTCCGACTCCTAAAATATATAATAAATTGGGGACAGGAGTGCAATGCAGAATGTGCTGAATATTTTACTAAATAATAACATTTAGTATAATGCTTATATTTAAGTGAAAAATTTATTGTAGTACAATGTGAACATCAGACATTTAATTGTTTTTATGATACAATACTCAAGATATTTGGATAGAACATAAAATATTTATTGGAATACAACTTTAGAACACAAAAAACTAATAAATTGTAAATATGTAATATATATATATATATATATATATATATATATATATATATATATATATATAGTGTATATACACACAAGATATATATGTAATCTACTGTATATTACATAGTGTATTACATATTTACAATTTATTACAGTTTTTTGTGTTCTAAAGTTGTATTCCAATAAATATATTTTATGTTCTATCCAAATATCTTGATTATTGTATCATAAAAATTATTAAATGTCTGATGTTCACATACACATATTCATGTACTACAATAAATTTTTCACCTAACTATAAGCAATATATGTAGGAGCCGGAGCCGGAGTCGGAGCCGGAGTCGGTGCAAGAGAATTTGAGGAGTCGGAGTCGAAGGTTTGGCTTACTGACTCCACAGCCCTGTTAAGAACAGAGGGATTTAATCTTTTGGCTATGTGCACACGGGATGCTCTAGACACCAGTGTAGCTGCTGAATTTTCCCATGTGAAGCCACTTCAGGAAACACTGGCGTGTTTGGGTGTTTTGTTTTTTTTTGTTTTTTTTTATCATGGCTTTGCCAGAGGGTTTTCGTAGTTCTTGTGGCAACTCTGCCACCAGTGTCTTTCTTACTAAATTTTTAAGTATCGAGTGGTACTTTTCAAACCCTGAAGCAGTTAAAAGGAGGGACATAAAGACAGAACATGTGCACAGCAATGTGTTTTGACATTGCTGTTCATTATGTTAGCTTATGAAGTGCTTTTGTGTTTCTGGTGGAAGTTGCCTGAAAAAGATGTGCATAGCCTTATTGAACCTAGTTTGCTAGGAAAGGAGCATGTGCTTGCCAGCAGTGTGCTCTTCTGCATGCAAGCACTGTTCTGATGTTGGCTGTATCCAGAACTAATTCCAAGCTGCACAGGCAAAAATGCCTCTACTAGCAGCATGGGAAGTTCAGAGAAGGGACCAGTAAGGCTGCAACCGGTTTTTGTTTTTTTTTGCCGCCGGTTGCGTTTTTTCCGCATAGAATTGCATTAGCGCTGTATTGTGCCGCATAGGCTTGCGTTCGGTCCGGTCTTTGCCGCATGCGGCATATTTAGCCCATGCGGCGGCCGGATGGAACAATGCCTGGCACGTTTTTGTGTGATGCGGCGCAATTTGCAATGCAAGTCTATGGACGCCGGATGCGGCGTCCTGCGATAAAAATCGCATCCGGCCGCCGGATGCGGTTTTTTGAACTGCGCATGCTCAGTATCAAGCCGCGTCCATCAAAAAACGGACAGGCTGCATGGAAAAACTTATGCAACGGATCCGTTTTTTTCGCCGCATCCGTTGCATAGGTTTTTGAGCCGGATTGAGCCACAGTGCAAAAACCGGATGTGTGAAAGCAGCCTAACACAACTATGCTACTGGCCTGAACGGCAAACTTCAGGACCCCACCCCCTCTTCAACCAGGAAGTTAGGAGGCAGAGCAGTGGTGTGCACCTGCAGACAGGCGATCAGCATACCCCTTTAACTAGTGGCCATGAATAGTTATGATGACCATACACCTTCTTTAGCCTCCTGACGCTCCCCATCTACATGCATCCTCTATATAACTCTCATGGAGGGAGGGGACTAAGGGTAACGTCACACTAAACGACGTACCAGCGATTCCGACCACGATACGACCTGGTCAGGATTGCTGGTACGTCGCTACAGGGTCGCTAGTGAGCTGTCAGTCAGATCTTCCCAACGACGCAGCAACGATACGGCGGTCGCTGGGACCCTGTCACATAGCACTATTCAAATCTTGACTAGTAACATAGGCGTGCATCTACATTGCCTTTTCCGCGCCCCCTCTGCTCCGATTGGTGGTAAAAACTGTGTTGTGACTGGGCGGCCTTGCCTTTAGAGAAGGCAACATAAAAACGCTTCCATCCTTGTCCATCCTACAGTCCCGATGCAGAATGGACTGTATTACGATCTGCTGCTACACGCGGTCCAGGACAAGTGAATTCAGCCCTGTGAAATGTACTGCAATCTACAAGCCAGAACAGAGGATGGAAGCGGCCAATCCGAACGCAGTAGCGATCACCAATCGGAACAGAGAGGGCGCGGAAAACAACGAAGATGCATGCCTACGTGAGTCGCAAACGAGGTCGTTGGGTAAGGTGTCAAACACACCGATGCGTGCTGACCGACGCCCAAAAAATGAACCAGAACAGTGTGTAATGATCAGTGATTTCACAGCAGGGGCCAGGTCGCTGCTTAGTGTCACACACAGCGAGATCGCTGATGAGCTCACTGGTACGTCACAAAACCTGTGACTCAGCAGCGATCTCGCTAGCGATCTTGCTATGTGAGAAGTACCCCTAACCTTCTTTCGGTGTCTTAGTTCCTTTTATTCTTGGGGAGATAACTATGAAATGTAACAGTCTCGATCCTTATCTCCCCAACATCATCATCTGTCGGGGAGAGTCTGGAGGACTTTGTACGCATTAGACAGTCAACTCTATGCTCTAAGGCAGTGGTCCCCAACCTCTCTGACCTTGAGAGTCACATTCAGCTCTGAGAGAGGGCCGCGAGCCACAGTGGGCTCTGTGAGAGGGCCGCGAGCCGCAGTGGGCTCTGTGAGAGGGCCGCGAGCCGCAGTGGGCTCTGTGAGAGGGCCGCGAGCCGCAGTGGGCTCTGAGAGAGGGCCGCGAGCCGCAGTGGGCTCTGAGAGAGGGCCGCGAGCCGCAGTGGGCTCTGAGAGAGGGCCGCGAGCCGCAGTGGGCTCTGAGAGAGGGCCGCGAGCCGCAGTGGGCTCTGAGAGAGGGCCGCGAGCCGCAGTGGGCTCTGAGAGAGGGCCGCGAGCCGCAGTGGGCTCTGAGAGAGGGCCGTGAGCCGCAGTGGGCTCTGAGAGAGGGCCGCGAGACCTGGTGTTAATATACCAAGCTGGCAGATAGTTGCGTGCCACACATCCTGGACCCACAAGCCACGTTGCTACCAAGCCACAGGTTGGGAACCCCTTCTCTAACGTGTGTAGGCACCTTTACTCTCCTCTACTATGCTGTCAGATGATTAATGAATTGATAATAATGAAATACTTAAATTTCATTTTTGGTTATCCTCCAATAATGGTACAGAGGTAATAAACCATAAAAAAAATCTGTGGAGACCTGAAATTTCAGTACAAAATGGAATAAAACAAGCTAGAGTTGTTGGGACGTTGCAGAGCTAAGTCGGGGTAGGGCACAGTTGATAAAGAGATTACAGTACCATATATTTGAGTAGATTATGTTTTGAGTCTTTATGCCCTACCTTCACCATAAGCGCTGGGAAACCTACATCTCCAAAGAGAGGAATGACTGCTTTCTCTGGCCCTATGGTGTGGCGTGTATGCAATTAAAAATATTTGCCTGCAGGCTGAATATTAACAAAAACAAGTCAGTGTTGCCAGGACAAAAAAAAGCCAGCGTTATTAATAAAAAAACAACCCAAAAAATTCCTGACTGTCCTGGGACACAATGTGCTATCGAGTATTGCACCCTCCTGCCAAATAACCTTTAATTGATCAACATATGAACTACTCACCTTTCTCTTGGACTGTATTACACTATTCCTTCTTTCTTTGTCGCTCCATTGGGAGACCCAGACAATTGGGTGTATAGGCTATGCCTCCGGAGGCCGCACAAAGTATTACACTAAAAGTGTTAAGCCCCTCCCCTTCTGCCTATACACCCCCCATGCTCCCACGGGCTCCTCAGTTTTTTGCTTTGTGCGAAGGAGGTCAGACACGCACGCATAGCTCCACAGATTGGTCAGCAGCAGCTGCTGACCATGTCGGATGGAAGAAAAGTGGGCCCATATAGAGCCCCCAGCATGCTCCCTTCTCACCCCACTCTTGTCGGTGGTGTTGTAAGGTTGAGGTATCCATTGCGGGTACGGAGGCTGGAGCCCACATGCTGTTTTCCTTCCCCATCCCCCTCAGGGCTCTGGGTGAAGTGGGATCCTATCGGTCTCCAGGCACTGAGACCGTGCTTCATCCACAACTCCTGTGGAGCCTGCTGGATAGGAGCCGGGTATCGTTCAGGGACATGGCCCTGCTACTTGGAGGTACTCTGTATCCCTGTGGGGACAGCGCACAGCAACACTCCAGCTTTGCTGGGTGTGCTAGTGCACCGGGGACCACGGCGCTGACCGGGTTAATATGTGCCATTACACACTCAGCGTTGCTGAGTGTGTTTATGTATAGGGATTGCCGCACTGACCGCCGCGGCCATGGAAGCACTGCGGCGCGGCTGGGACTTGTAGTGCGCCGGGGACTTTCACGCCGGCCGCGCTTTTACGGCGGCCGCGTTTATTACTAGAGTCCCCGGCTTTTTGCGGCCTAGTTTCCTTTCCTCCCGCCCACAGCCCTGACAGGCAGGGGAAGGGCGGGACGCTGCACAGAACGAGCAGCACTGAGGGCTGGAGCATGCTTTGCATACTCCACCCCTCTCACTGTGCACAGTGCGGGCACCAGTTCCCGCTCTTTCTGGGTCACGCCCACGGCTCCCTCCTCTCCTCAGGACGCCGGCAGCCATTCCTGTCAGCTCCTCGGACGCTGCAGAGGGGGACAAAGTCTGGGAGACCCAGGCAGGGACTCTGGTGGCCTCACAACCGCTTTAGGCGGGTGGTAAGCAGCACCTGTGGTGCTAGCCCCATTGTGCAGTAGTGTAACATTATATGTTTATGGTATATATGTTTTACACTGTATGGTGCACAGTTGATTTCTGGCTATATACCCTATTGTGTTACTCAGGGAAGATAATAGCATGGCGCCCACGAAAGGCAGGGGTGCCAAAACACAGGCTTATTATGTTGCCTGCGCCGCATGTACGACCCCGCTACCGGCAGGTTCCACTGACCCTCATTGTGTGCACTGTTCGGCCCCTGTGGCACTTACTCAGCCGGAGCCTCTGCTAAGAGGGGCCCAGGGGGAGCCACCTGCTAACACTGTTCAGGTGACGGGGACGGAGTTTGCAAAACTCTCTGAGACTATGGCTAAGATACTAGAAGCCTTGCAGTCCAGGCCGGTATCTCAGCACAGGGACTCTGTTGAATCTTTGTTCCCTGGCCCACCTCAGATGGACCAACAATGTCCTCCCGGGGTATCTCATGGATCCCAGGCTGAGGGTTCTGACACAGACCCCAGCCCCAGACCGACTAAGCGAGCTCGCTTAGATTTTCCCTCGACATCATCATATTGTGCAGGGTCTCAGAGGGGGGAATCTCTGGTTGATGATGCGGAGACAGCTGATCAGGATTCTGATCCTGAGGCCGCTCTCAATCTTGATACTCCGGACGGGGACGCCATAGTGAACGACCTTATTGCGTCCATCAATCGTATGTTGAATATTTCTCCCTCAGCTCCTCCGGTGGAGGAGTCAGCTTCTCAGCAGGAGAAATTCCGTTTCAGGTTTCCCAAGCGTACACCGAGTATGTTTCTGGACCACTCTGATTTCAGAGAGGCAGTCCAGAATCACCATGCTTGTCCAGATAAGCGTTTTTCTAAGCGCCTTAAGGATACACGTTATCCTTTTCCCCCTGACGTGGTCAAAAGTTGGGCTCAGTGTCCCAAAGTGGATCCTCCAATCTCCAGACTGGCAGCTAGATCCATACTTGCAGTGGAAGATGGGGCTTCACTCAAAGATGCCACTGACAGGCAGATGGAACTCTGGTTGAAATCCATCTATGAAGCTATCGGCGCTTCTTTTGCCCCAGCGTTCGCAGCCGTATGGGCGCTACAAGCTATCTCAGCAGGTCAAGCGCAAATTGACGCAGCCACACGCACGTCCGCGCCACAGGTGGCGTCCATAACCACTCAGACGTCGGCATTTGCGTCTTACGCTATTAATGCTGTCCTGGACTCCGCGAGCCGTACGGCGGTTGCAGCCGCCAATTCGGTGGTACTCCGCAGGGCCTTGTGGCTACGGGAATGGAAGGCAGATTCTGTTTCCAAAAAGCGCTTAACCAGTTTGCCAATTTCTGGCGACCGATTGTTTGGCGAGCGTTTGGATGAAATCATCAAACAATCCAAGGGAAAGGATACATCCTTACCCCAGCCCAAACCGAACATACCCCAACAGAGGAAGGGGCAGTCGAGGTTTCGGTCCTTTCGGGGCGCGGGCAGGTCCCAATTCTCCTCGTCCAAAAGGCCTCAGAAAGATCAAAGGAACTCTGACGCATGGCGGTCTAAGTCACGTCCTAAAAAGGCCACCGGAGGTGCCGCTACCAAAGTGGCTTCCTCATGACTTTCGGCCTCCTCACTCCGCATCTTCGGTCGGTGGCAGGCTCTCCCGCTTTTGCGACGCCTGGCTGCCACGGGTAAAAGACCGTTGGGTGAGAGACATTCTGTCTCACGGTTACAAGATAGAGTTCACCTCTCGTCCCCCGACTCGATTCTTCAGGTCATCCCCGCCTCCCGAGCGAGCCGAGGCTCTTCTGCAGGCGCTGGGCACTCTGAAGGCAGAAGGAGTGGTGGTCCCTGTTCCTCTTCAGCAACAGGGCCACGGTTTTTACTCCATCTTGTTTGTGGTCCCAAAGAAGGACGGGTCTTTCCGTCCTGTCCTGGACCTGAAACTTCTCAACAAACACGTAACGACCAGGCGGTTCCGGATGGAATCCCTCCGCTCCGTCATCGCCTCAATGACCCAAGGAGATTTCCTTGCATCGATCGATATCAAAGATGCTTATCTCCACGTACCGATTGCTCCAGAGCACCAGCGCTTCTTGCGCTTCGCCATAGAAAACGAACACCTGCAGTTCGTGGCACTGCCGTTCGGCCTGGCAACAGCCCCACGGGTTTTCACCAAGGTTATGGCTACTGTAGTAGCGGTCCTCCACTCTCAGGGTCACTCGGTGATCCCTTACTTGGACGATCTCCTGATCAAGGCACCCTCTCAAGAGGCATGCCAACACAGCCTCGACGCTACCCTGGAGACTCTCCAGAGTTTCGGGTGGATCATCAATTTTCCAAAGTCAAATCTGACACCGGCCCAATCACTCACATACCTTGGCATGGAGTTTCATACCCTCTCAGCGATAGTGAAGCTTCCGCTGATCAAGCAGCGGTCACTACAGACAGGGGTACAATCTCTCCTTCAAGGCCAGTCACACCCCTTGAGGCGCCTCATGCACTTCCTGGGGAAGATGGTGGCAGCAATGGAGGCAGTTCCTTTCGCGCAGTTTCACCTGCGTCCTCTTCAATGGGACATCCTACGCAAATGGGACAGGAAGCCGACGTCCCTCGACAGGAACGTCTCCCTCTCTCAGGCGACCAAAGCTTCCCTTCGGTGGTGGCTTCTTCCCACTTCATTATCGAAGGGGAAATCCTTCCTACCCCCATCCTGGGAGGTGGTCACGACGGACGCGAGTCTGTCAGGGTGGGGAGCGGTTTTTCTCCACCACAGGGCTCAGGGTACGTGGACCCAGCAAGAGTCCTCACTTCAGATCAATGTTCTGGAAATACGGGCAGTGTATCTTGCCCTGAAAGCGTTCCAGCAGTGGCTGGAAGGCAAGCAGATCAGAATTCAGTCGGACAATTCCACAGCGGTGGCATACATCAACCACCAAGGCGGCACACGCAGTCGGCAAGCCTTCCAGGAAGTCCGGCGGATTTTGATGTGGGTGGAAGCCACGGCCTCCACCATCTCTGCAGTTCACATTCCAGGCGTGGAAAACTGGGAAGCAGATTATCTCAGTCGCCAGGGCATGGACGCAGGGGAATGGTCCCTTCACCCGGACGTGTTTCAGGAGATCTGTTGCCGCTGGGGGGTGCCGGACGTCGACCTCATGGCGTCCCGGCACAACAACAAGGTACCGACGTTCATGGCACGGTCTCAAGATCCCAGAGCTCTGGCGGCAGACGCCTTAGTTCAGGATTGGTCGCAGTTTCAGCTCCCTTATGTGTTTCCTCCGCTGGCACTGTTGCCCAGAGTGTTACGCAAGATCAGGGCCGACTGCCGCCGCGTCATCCTCGTCGCTCCAGACTGGCCGAGGCGGTCGTGGTACCCGGATCTGTGGCATCTCACGGTCGGCCAACCGTGGGCACTACCAGACCGACCAGACTTGCTATCTCAAGGGCCGTTTTTCCATCTGAATTCTGCGGCCCTCAACCTGACTGTGTGGCCATTGAGTCCTGGATCCTAGCGTCTTCAGGGTTATCTCAAGACGTCATTGCCACTATGAGACAGGCTAGGAAACCAACGTCCGCCAAGATCTACCACAGGACGTGGAAAATTTTCCTGTCGTGGTGCTCTGCTCAGGGTTTTTCTCCCTGGCCTTTTGCCTTGCCCACTTTTCTGTCCTTCCTTCAATCTGGACTGGAAAAGGGTTTGTCGCTCAGCTCCCTTAAGGGACAAGTCTCAGCGCTCTCTGTGTTTTTCCAGAAGCGCCTAGCCAGACTTCCACAGGTACGCACGTTCCTGCAGGGGGTTTGTCACATCGTTCCTCCTTACAAGCGGCCGTTAGAACCCTGGGATCTGAACAGGGTGCTGCTGGTTCTTCAGAAACCACCATTCGAGCCAATGAGAGATATTTCTCTCTCACGCCTTTCGCAGAAAGTGGTTTTTCTAGTAGCATTCACTTCACTTCGGAGAGTGTCTGAGCTAGCAGCGCTGTCATGCAAAGCCCCTTTCCTGGTTTTTCACCAGGACAAGGTGGTTCTGCGTCCGGTTCCGGAATTTCTCCCTAAGGTGGTATCCCCCTTTCATCTCAATCAGGATATCTCCTTACCTTCTTTTTGTCCTCATCCAGTTCACCAATGTGAAAAGGATTTGCACTTGTTAGATCTGGTGAGAGCACTCAGACTCTACATTTCTCGTACGGCGCCCCTGCGCCGCTCGGATGCACTCTTTGTCCTTGTCGCTGGCCAGCGTAAAGGGTCACAGGCTTCCAAATCAACCTTGGCTCGGTGGATCAAGGAGCCAATTCTCGAAGCCTACCGTTCGGCTGGGCTTCCGGTTCCCTCAGGGCTGAAGGCCCATTCTACCAGAGCCGTGGGCGCGTCCTGGGCTTTGAGGAACCAGGCTACGGCTCAGCAGGTGTGTCAGGCGGCTACCTGGTCGAGCCTGCACACTTTCACGAAACACTATCAGGTGCATACCTATGCTTCGGCGGATGCCAGCCTAGGTAGACGAGTCCTTCAGGCGGCGGTTGCCCACCTGTAGGAAGAGGCCGTTTTACGGCTCTCTTACGAGGTATTATTTTACCCACCCAGGGACTGCTTTTGGACGTCCCAATTGTCTGGGTCTCCCAATGGAGCGACAAAGAAGAAGGGAATTTTGTTTACTTACCGTAAATTCCTTTTCTTCTAGCTCCAATTGGGAGACCCAGCGCCCGCCCCTGTTTTTTTGTGTACACATGTTGTTCATGTTGAATGGTTTCAGTTCTCCGATATTCCTTCGGATTGAAGTTACTTTAAACCAGTTTATAATTCTTTTTCCTCCTTCTTGCTTTTGCACCAAAACTGAGGAGCCCGTGGGAGCACGGGGGGTGTATAGGCAGAAGGGGAGGGGCTTAACACTTTTAAGTGTAATACTTTGTGCGGTCTCCGGAGGCATAGCCTATACACCCAATTGTCTGGGTCTCCCAATTGGAGCTAGAAGAAAAGGAATTTACGGTAAGTAAACAAAATTCCCTTCTTTTTGCACCTTCTTCCTCATTCCACCTACAATAGGTATATCCTCACTTTTTGTACTCCTTTAAAAAACAAGGTATTGGACTTTAAGGGTAAGTTCACACAGTGCGTTTTTCGCGCGTTTTTCAGGTGCGTTTTTGGCCTCAAAACTGCATGACTTTGCTTCCCCAGCAAAGTCTGAGTTTTAATTTTGCTGTCCGCACACAACTTTTTTTTAAGCTGCGTTTTTGAGCTTAAAAAAAAAATGGACATGTCAATTCTTTCCTGCGTTTTTCTGCGTTTTCCCCCCATTCAATGCATTGGAAAAACGCAGCAAAACGCAGAGATCAAAAACGCACCAAATCGTGGTAAAAACGCATGCATTTTTTGCCATGTTTTTTTGTCGCGGGTGCGTTTTTGTGCGTTTTTAGCGGCCAAAAACGCAGCGTCAAAAAAACGCAGCGTGTACACATAGCCTAATGCATTCTCAAGTTTAAAAGTTACCTATCTACAGAATAGGAGATAACTTTCTGATCACTCTAGGGCTATGTGCGCACGTTGCGTACTGTCCCTGCAGAAATTTCTGCAGCGATTTGAACAGCACACGTGCGCTTCAAATCGCTGCAGAAACCATCTGTAATGAAAAAAAAAAAGAAGCAGATTCCATGCGCTCTGACTACAGCCCCTCCCATAGACAGAGCGGGAACTGCATGCAGAGCGCACGAAAGAAGTGACATGTCACTTCTTAGAACGCGCGCTTCGGGCAGCTGCGCTTAGAGGGCGCTGCGCTCTATGACGCCACGTGCGCATGGCTCTTGCATAATCTTCATAGATTATGCAGGGGACGCAGGACGCAGATCGCAGCGTAACTGCATGCAATTACGCAACGTGCGCACATAGCCTTAGTCCAAACTCTGTGACCTCCTGCAATCCCGTGAATGGCGCAGTGGTCGATCATGCTCCCTATTGCTTCATTCAGTCTCAATGGGAGTGCTATAGATTGCTATTCGGCACTTCCATTAGTATGAATGTGTGGGTGGGAGTACTCATGGTCTACCTCCACTCCATTCAGTCATGGTTCTTGGGTTTGCTGCTGGCCATGACAGTCGGACCTGCAGACACTGTAAAGTTATCCCCTATGGGATAGGGGATAACTTTCAAACTTGATAATATCCCTTTTAAAGAGAACCTGTCATCAGATTTTTACCTATTAAACTAAAAGAATCCCCTTCTGCAGCTCCTGGGCTACATTCTATGAAGGTGCACCTTGGCCCTGACTCCCCTTCCAGTTCCCAAAAATAACTTTATAAAACTTGGCCATTATGTATGCTAATTACCTTGGTTGGCCAGATGGGCGGGCTCATTTTCTCCTCCTGTCTCCTTCCTGCCGCTGATCACCATCCTCCTTCCTTGATTGATGGGATGACGCCCTCCGTCATCCTCCTTGTCGCATTTTTAAATCTCGCGCCTGTGCAGTTAGGTCGGCTCGCGCAGGCGCAGTTCGCTCTACCATATCGCAGCCAGAGCAGAAAACATAGCTGCCTTAGCTCGCGCCGGTGAGCTAAATGTGCAGGCGCGAGATTATGGGCAGGTACGAGCATGGCACTGGTGACATCGGCGCTGTGCATGACCTTACCAGCGCCATGATCGTGCCTACGCATTTAGCTCACCGGCGCGAGCGAGGGCAGCTGTTTTCTGCTCTGCCCGCGATCTGGCAGAGCGAACTGCGCCTGCGCGAGCAGCAGGGCTGTGGAGTCGGAGTTGGAGTCGTTGTGTCGGAGTCGGAGCTCATTTTGGTGGAGTTAGAGTTGGAGTCGGTGCAAGGGAAATTGAGGAGTTTGAGTCGAAGTTTTGGCTTACCTACTCCACAGCCCTGGCGAGCCGATCTAACTGCACAGGCGCGAGATTTAAAAATGCGACGAGGAGGATGACGGAGGCGAGTGCTGACATTGCCAGAACTTTGTTGAAATGGGAGATGATTATAACCTTGTTTATTTTAATGGGGGAAAACATTGGGCATAATAAGATGATGCCTTAGTAGTGAACAATCCCTTTTAAAGCTAAGTATATACGGTATATACTGCTATAGAAATAGTTGCAGAAATGGTGTGGTTAGGCCGCACATTTGATGCTTAGCATTGCAATCTGCATCTTCATTCGGTTTATGCTGTGGATATTCTCCGCAGCAGGTGCATGAGATTTCTCTACACTTTGAGGTGGTACTGTAAGGTATTTGAAGATAGTGTTTTTTTCAGGCAGATTTTGTATTCAAATGACTGCTGAATAGTAAAAATGTATCATTTGTCGGTCATATCATGTTGCCGGTCAGTCTGTGTAAATATACCTTATTAATAAGGCAATGTTTATAATCTGTGCTGAGTTATAATCATCAGATGGCTTGATATTCGCATACTTAGTACAATATCTTTACAGAAATACTATACAAGACAAGCACTTCTTCAGCAAAACATCTGAGAGGAGAGCTGCACATGTGTTTGTAATGAAACTAAGCTCAGCTCTGCTATAGTGTTTTAATCAGACCCAGTTCTGCAGTGAGATCAGGAAACCAGACTGTCAGTCTTTACATGTCTAGCACTGGTAATGTCCTCTTTTTATTTATAAATAGCCAGACTCTTAGGGAGCTCCATGTTTGCTAATAGAGCTAAGCAGCTCATTTTAAAATGTAAGCAGAACTTGAATTTTTCAGGAATTAAAGGGAACTGTCAGGTCCAATATGCACCCAGAACCACGAGCTGTTCTGGGTGTATATTGCTAATCCCTGTCTAACTGTCCCTGTATACACTAGTATAGATAAAGAGATCTTTAGAAAAAGTATTTCTAAAGATCTTTTACTGTATGCTAATGAGCGAGGGCACTAGCCCCCTTGGCATTTGTTCCCCGGCCAGTCGCCCCCATTAGCATGTTAGCATTCCCACAGGGGCGTGCTATCATGCTAATGAATATGCAGTGTCACAGGATGATCTCACTCACTTCTCCGGCGCCATAGTGTCCGACGGGGGATTTCAGCTCAGTGCACATGACCCCGTACACCTGGCTTCATAGTGCGCATGACCCAAACTTCGGGGTCATGTGCACTGAGCCGAAATCCAGTGTCTGGCGGTGGAGAGGTGAGATCATCCTGTGGCGCTGTGTATTCATTAGCATTTTAGCACACCCACAGGGGCGTGCTAACATGCTAATGGGGGTGACTGGCCGGGGAACTAACACCCAGGGGACTAGTGCCCTTGCTCATTAGCATACGATATAAGATCTTTAGAAATACTTTTTCTAAAGATCTCTTTATGTATGCTAGTGTATACAGGGATGGTTAGGCAGGGATTAAAAATATGCACCCATAACTGCTCGTGGTCCTGGGTGCATATTGGACTTGACAGGTTCCCTTTAAACATTGGTCCGCAGCTATTAAGGTATCATCTTATTCAACTGTCTATGACCTGCATGCCCATATAGACTGCTCAAGAGGGTTGATCCTGCTGAGAGATTCTGACAAATACTGGAGCCAAGAATGTGGTGGTGGTGGTGTTGTTGTTGTTGTTGTTGTTGTTGTTGTTGTTGTTGTTGTTGTTGTTATACTTTCTTAGATATACAATGGGATGACTGCGGCTCCCTCAGATATTTGAGGAAATCTACAACCTTCGGTATGTAGTAAACAATGTACTTTTTATATATTGGACTGAGCTGCACCTAGAACTTACATAATGTTGATCGCTCCTCTATTGTCACTGTGCTGATAAAATCTTGCACTTCCAATTATCAGGTAATTAAGTATAATTTTTCTTTCCTGGAGCTAAACTATATGAATCCTAGAAGGATTATATGGCTTAACTAAGTACGGTATATTATGTAATTATATGACAGTACTGTAGAAAAGTTTTGGGCAGGTGTGGAATAATGCTGTAAATTAAGAATTATTTAAAAAATGTTAGTTTATTTTTATCAATTAATGAAATGCAAAGTAAGTGAATAAGAGAGAAATCTACTTCATATCATTCTTTGGTGTGACCGTCCTTTGCCTTCAAATTGCATAAAGCACCAATTCTTCTAGGTACACTTGCACAGAGTTTTTAAAAGAATTCTGCAGGGAGGTTGTTCCAAACATCTTGATGACCACAGCCTCTGACCCCTGATGACGCTTCGTTTGACTATCCCAGCATGCACTGGCAATTCTCAAACAAAGCATCATCAGAGAGGCAGTAGGGGGAAAAAATTACAATAGCAGTTTGATGGTGTAGTTGGATAATTTTAATGTAGGCATATTACAAATTTATTTAAGTTTAAATGAAAATATCTTTGGCCTTCAGACCACCCCTGCCACAGCATTTCAATTGGATTGAGGTCTGGACTGTGACCGTGCCACAGTAACATGTAGATTGTTTTCTTTATAAGCTATCTTGATGTAGCTTTGCTGGGGTACTTGGGGGTTATTATTCTGTTACATGACCCAGTTCCAGCCGAGCATTAGCTTTTGGATAGATGGCCTGACATTTGACTCTAGCATACTCTGGTATAAAGATGAGTTTATGGTTTAATCAATGACTGCAAGATACTAATTCCTCACCTATCTTGGCCACAGGGCTGGGCTTTCAAGCAGTCGCCTAGAATGACTTTCCAACACTCTTGAATGAGTTCACAGAGATGCTGAGCACATGTTGGCTGCTTTGCTTTCACTTTGTGATTCAACATAGCCCAAACCATCTCAACTGGTTTGCAGATGTGGGATTGTAGAGGCCATACCATTTGACTCAGCGTTCCATCTCTTACTCTTGGTTACATAACCCTTCGAATGTCTGGAGATGTGTTTTAGATTATTCGCCTGTTGCTACACAAATAATGGATGTACTAAGTGGAAACCACATGGGATGGTATGTTGTCGCAGCCGTGCTGGGTAAGTGCACCTTAATTCTGGAACAAAACACATAGTGTTAACAGCTAAGCACCCCCATATCATCACATCTCCATGCACCATGGTGAGCTCTATGTATGTACAAACCATCTGCTCAGTTTTTCTGCATCTTACAAAGACATGGTGGTTGGTATCAAAAATCTCATATTTTGACCACAGTACAGATTTCCACTAATCTAATGTTCTATGTTTGTGTTGCCAAGCCCAACAAGTCTCTTCTTAATTGTAGTCCTAAAGAGTAGCTTCTTTGCAGCAATTTGACCATAAAGGACTGCTTCTTGCATTTTCCTGTTGATGTTGAGTTGTGCTTGCTACTTTTTGTCTGTGCATAATTTAAGAGGGCTGTTTATCTATGGTTCTTGCATTTTGTGTTTTCTGAGACTGATAACCCAATGAACTTATCCTCTGCAGCACAGGTACCATAATTCTTGGCCCTCCTTTGCTGTCCTTATGAGGGCTAGTTTCATGATTGCAATTGATGGTTTTCATGACTGCATTTGAGGATACCTTCAAGTTTCTATTTTCTAGATGGGTTAACCTTCATGTCTTAATTAATGATGAACTGTAAATTCTATTAGTTCAAGTAGTTCTTGCCATATTGTGGCTTATAGCAGTTGTGGAATTGGGCTCAGCACTGTATGGAATTGTGTACAAACACACTCCTCTGCAATACTAATTTGATGGTTGCAAACACTATCTGAAGGTAGATGATTCCTCAAACTAACTTTTAGACTAGGCATCCTTTTTCATTGGAAACCATCCCAGGTGGAGCTACTTGAGAGAATGCAAAGCCTGCGCAAAGCTGTCATCGGAGTGAAAGTTTAAAGGGAACCTGTCAGGCCCATTTTGTCCCCCCCCCCCACCCCCATCCCACCACCATTCATACCAACCCTATATAATGCCATTCACTAATATGCTTATTAGGGCCTTGACTAGTCGATGAAGTGTTAGGTTGTCCTGACTAGTCTTCCCTTGTTCCGGGTTATCACACCCCTGTGAGCATGATGACATTATTTCCAAGACTCGGCGTCAATGGCAGTTCATGGAAATTTTGCACATGCTCGCGACTCATTTCATCCGCATCAGTGTGCCTTTGAAGCAGGGTGTACGCTTCCTGGCTTCATTAGGCACACTGCGCGTGATCAGACCTTTATAAGACCTGTGCATGAACGGTCTCCTGAACTTCTAGTCATGTGTAGTGCACCTAATGAAGCTGGGAAGCATACAACCAGTGTCAAAGGGGCACTGACCCAGCCAAAATGCGCTGCTCGCGTGCCCGAGATTTCCATGACCTGACCGTGACTTCACAATGCGAAAAGAGGGCCAACTGGTCTGGGGAAAATAATGCACAGTTTGTCTTTTTTTTTTTTTTTTTTTTTAAGCACATTCATGTTAGTGAATAGCATTATACAGGGCAAGTTAGGCAGGATATTTGAGCATACAGGTATGAATGCTGCCGGGTTGGAGGGCATAGGAGACCTGACGGGTTCCCTTTAACACATTTCCTGGTTTGATTCACAAATTTCTGTACTCCTTGTTTCAATATGTGTTCCTTTGTGGTTTCGCTGCCTCTAGTCTGAATAATCTACAATATAAAAATTCAAATAAGAACAGGTATGTCCAAACCTCTTGATTGATACTGTGTATGTGAATATACATTTGCAGCTGCCTCAAGAGTTTTGACTTTCCCAGATTCTAGATTATCCAACACTCTGGTGTGGTCTTCACAGCACTGTCATCTTTCATTCTGGACATGTGTATGATCACTAGGATTTGGTTACTGAGTCCCCTGCAAATATAAGTACACGATGGCTAAAATCTCCTATGCGAATGGAGTACTAATGGGCAAGTGTGAATACTCATACATTTATCACCTACATGTTGTTATTTATGCCACAACTTCTTTAGGGTGGCTATACATATTAAGTAACACTCAGTCAACAGCTGTTCCTTTTAAACACATTTATATCAGGGTAAGGCGGTCTATGTTGTCTGTCAGATATTTCAAACGTGTGTGATACAATGCCACATTAAAAGGTTTCTATATAAAAAGAGAACAATGCTACCAAGGAGAAAAATGTGTAATTGGGTTACCAAGTCGCTCAGTGATAGAAAACAAAGAGTGGTTATTAATGGAACACACTCTTATTGGATCACAGTTGACAATAGAGTCTTACATGGGTCAGTATTGGGCCCTCTTTTTTTTCAAATATTTATCAATGTTCTTGTAGAGCTCATATAGATAAAAATTTCAATATTTGCAGGTGATACAAAGTCTAAAGCGGGCTTTACATGCTACGATATCGTTAATGAATTATCGTCGGGGGTCACGGTGTTTGTGAAGCACATCCGGCGTCATTAACGATATCGCAGTGTGTGACACTTATGAACGACCTTAAACGATCGCAAAAGCGGTCAAAATCGTTTGCCGCAGAGAGGTCGTCCTGAATCAAAAAATCATTTTCTGCTTATTAGCGATGTTGTTCCTCATTCCTGCGGCACCACACATTGCTATGTGTGACACCGCAGGAGCGATGAACATCTCCTTACCTGCCTACACCGGCAATGTGGAAGGAAGGAGGTGGGCGGGATGTTACGTCCCGCTCATCTCCGCCCTCCGTTTCTATTGGACGCATGTCGTGTGACGTCGCTCTGACGCCGCACGAACCGCCCCCTTAGAAAGGAGGCGGTTTGCCGGCCAGAGCGTCATCGCAGGGCAGGTAAGTCTGTGTGACGGCGTTAAGCGAGGTTGTGCGGCACGGGCAGCGATTTGCCAGTGTCGCATGACCGACGGGGGTGGGTACGATCGCTTGCGATCTCGCTAGCAAAGCCCGCTTAAGTCTGCAAGTTAAGCCATACAGAGGAGGATAATTTAATATTTCAGATGGATTTTTGTAAGCTGGAAGCTTCGGTGGAGAAATGGCAATTAAAGTTTATCTATAGTGACCAATGTCAGACAGCTGCTGCCAAGGCAAAAAAAAAAAAAAAAATGAACACGAAAACTAATATTATCATCTAATGGCTTCTAATTTCTTGGTAATGTAAAATAGTCGTTTTTAGCTATACTTCCGCATACTGGGCAGTTTTCATTTCTTCCTCTGGTCTGGTAACTTCCTTTCTAGAAAAAGACTTTATAACATTCAGTTTGTAAGTTAATGTTTAATCACAGAAAGGTAACCATCCTGACTACACCTGCTCATGAGAGAGGAGGCAGGAAATGAAAGCCGCTATACAGGTACAGGATGATATAGCAAAATCTTATAAGGAACCACATTTATGGGATCATAGGGGTTTTCCAAGCATAACTATTAAAACTTAATATACGGTAACTTATTCTAGACAATTTACCATACGTTTTGCAATTCTTTGTTTTGAATGAGAGTTACCATTGTTTTGCAGGATATTTTTCCACTCCAATGGCATAAAATATACATGGTATTTGGTACTGGCAAGATTATATTGTAGAAGTGACGGGCAGGAAGAAGGGACGAACTACAGGCAGTGCTCTTCCTTCCCCCTCTCCTCTCTTTTTTTTTTTTACATAGACTAATATATAAAGCTGTGTGTCTGTCTGTCTGTCTGTCTGTCTGTCTGTCTGTCTGTCTGTCTGTCTGTCTGTCTGTCTGTCTGTCTGTCTGTCTGTCTGTCTGTCTGTCTCCGGTAAAGGAATCCGCACCGTCGCATTTACAATCACGAAATTTTGCACAGACACCTCATTTGACTCATGGAACATCATAGACTATGATTTGAAAGGAAATTTTAGCCCTACACTTTACATTTATTCTCCCAAAAAAAAGCTTACATTTTGGATGTGTGAGGTAATATGTTGGCTGTTTTGACACTTAGCCTGGATATTTATCGGGTGGCTTATAGCAATCAATCATATCTCTGACTCTATTTTGATACAGGTCATTAGTAGGAGCTCTGATTGGTTGCTATAGGCAATGAAGGACATTCTTAGGCTACTTTCACACATCCGGTATTTGCTCTGCGGCACAATACGGCGTTCTGCAGAAAAACCGCAACCGTTTTTTTTTTGCATAGACTTACATTAGTGCCGTATTGTGCCGCAGGGGCTTGCGTTCGGTCCGGTTTTTGCCGCATGCGGCAGATTTAGCGATGCCGCGGCCGGATAGAACGTTCCCTGCAACGTTTTTTGCTCCAGCAAAAATAACCGCATCGTGCCGCATCCGGCCGCTGCGGTGCATTTTCAATGCATGCCTATGGACTCCGGATGCGACGCGATGCGGAAAAAAACGCATCCGGCTGCCGCATGCGTTTTTTTTCCACTGCGCATGCTCAGTAGCGTGCCGCAACCGGAAAAAAACGGACCGGCCGCATGTAAAAACTTATGCAAAGGATGCGGTGTTTTCGCCGCATCCGTTGCATAGGTTTCACAGCCGCATTGAGCCGCACGGCTCAAACCGGATGTGTGAAAGTAGCCTAAGTATAATACTGCTTATGTGTCAGTTAATATGATTTTGGTGGTGAGAGTTGGAGAGCGTCAAGGACTAGAAAGAAGCAAATTTATCCAAGAAGATATATTACAAAGTTGCTTATTTCTGTGTGTACTATTGATTTATGAATTAAAAATGAGATAATTAAAATGACTGTTACGCTTTAAGTATTAGGCTCCCCATACACATTAGACTCATTTCAGTGTGGGTAGTCTAATGTGTATGGTGGCCCTGGACATATGATTGCCGGGTGAATTAAAGATTCGGCATTTACAATTTTGGGCTGCTTATGCTTTTGTTCTCTCTGTGTTTCGCAGCGGACAGGTGATTGTCAGGGGGAGTTAAGGATCCAACAAGTCCCACTTCTCTCTAATGCCAGAGATGTCTATCAGTGGGTCTCTCATAAAAAAAAAAACACAACAGCACTTGGCCAGGCAAACGCTTTTAAGTTTGAGAGAGACTGCCTGAGATGGGTGCCGGGCAAATAATCGGCTGAACCATCCATCGTTCGGCAAACGGCCATTTAAGGTGTATGGGGGGGAAGGGGCTTTAGCAGTGGGTCCTCGTGTAAAAACAACACTTATCTGTGGCATCCTCAAGTTCTAGCGGTTTTTTTTCTCCCTAATGATAAATCTTTTTTTTAAGGTCCAAAATAGCCTCAATATGAAGAGACCACCTTTTCCTTTGTTACTACCTATCATTTCACAAATATTGGATTGAAAGAATCAATGAACTACTGAATTTCAAATCGTTGTGTTTTACAGTATCGATGGTAGTTGGCAGATGGACTTACTTGTATAGTGAAAAGAATACCTGTTTTAAGGTCACTAGCGGACAGTTTTTGCTGAGTGCTCCTTTATATATATATATATATATATATATATATATATATATATATATATATATATATATATATATATATATATATATATATATATATATATATATATATATATATATATATATATATATATATGTATGTATGTGTATATAATGGTATACATTTTTTGCAGTTGCAATGAAAAGTTGTCTTATCGCCATATGTTTACATTTTCTTTAAAGTGAACCCGTCATGAGGATTTTCTACCACAAACTAATGGCATGTACATACAGGCACTTTCATACTGATCAAATCAATAGCTTCATTGTAGAAATCCGTTTTGCAGTTTCTGAGCAATCCAGTGTTGAGTGTTGAAATTGTATACAAATTAGCTGCAAGTGCTTTGATGTTGGACATTGCACTTGCAGCTCTCTTGCTCTAAATCCCTTTTCCCCGCCTGCCTCCTGTATCAGACTGACATGTCCCTCTCGTATTAGTATTCTGCTTCCCCTGACCGTTATCTCTCCAGCGCTGTCAGTCCTAGGTGCAGCGTGGGCTTGCACTGCAGGGACATGTGCAAAATCTTGGTCAGGGAAGCCAGGTCATACACACAAGAATGACCTGTCAATCAGATACAGGAGTTATCTGGCGGGCGGGAAATAGGAAGGGAGGTCAGGAGATATATGTATATATGTATGTATGTATATATATGTATATATATATATATATATATATCTATAACGCTGGCAAGAATTAAGGGCCCACTGCAAAATTTTTAGTTTTTCTGATTTTTCTCTTTACAGGTATATTTTTGAGTAAAATGTAAATTGTTCTTTTATTCTATAAACTACTGACAACGTCTCCGAATTTCCATTTTGTATTTATGTTCTGAAAATGAGAAATGGTCAAAATAACAAAAACAATGCATTGCTTTCAGACCTCAAATAATGCAAAGAAACAAGTTTAGAATTTAAAAACAACAATATTAATAATGTTTTAACGCAGGAAGAGTTCAGAAATCAATATTTTGTGGAACAACCATGATTTTTAATCACAGCTTTCATGCGTCTTGGCATGCTTTCCACCAGTCTTTCACACTGCTTTTGGATGACCTTATGCCACTCCTGGTGCAAAAGATTAAGCAATTCTTCTTTGTTTGATGGCTTGTGACTATCCATCTTCCTCTTGATTACATTCCAGAGGTTTTCAATGGGGTTCTGGTCTGGAGATTGGGATGGCTATGACAGGGTTTTGATGTGGTGGTCCTTTATTCATACATGGATTGACCTAGCTGTGTGGCATGGTGCACGTCCTGCTGGGAAAAAAAAACAGTCCTCATAGTTGGAGAACATTGCCTGAGTAGAAGGAAGCAACTCTTTTTCCAGGATAACCCTGTATGCGCCTTGATTCATATGTCCTTCGCAAAGATGTTTGTTGAATTTTCTTTACCTAATTTTCAGCTTTGCCCAACACCTGGTCGTTTAATGGTTAGACGGAGACATGGAGAGGCATACAAGCTACAGTGTCTAGCACCCACTATGAAATTTGGTGGATGATTGGTGATGATCTGGGGAGGCTTCAGCAAGGCGGGAATTGGGCGAAGGACGTATGAATCAAGCCGCATACAACGTTATCCTGGAGAAACGGTTGCTTTCTTTTGCTCAGGCAATGTTCCCCAACTCTGAGGACTGGTTATTCCAGCAGGACAATGCACCATGCCATACAGCTAGGTCAATCATTGTGTGGATGAAGGACCACCACATCAAAACCCTGCAAAGCCCAGCCCAATCTCCAGACCTGAATATAATATAAACACAAATATAAACACAACACATTCTTTTACTCCCATTTTTCATGACGTGAACTCAAAGATCTAAGGTGGGCTTTGCACGCTGCGACATCGGTAACAATGTGTTACCGATGCTGCAGCGATAGTCCCGCCCCCGTCGCACGTGCGATATCTAGTGAAAGCTGCCGTAGCGATTTATTATCGCTACGGCAGCTTCACACGCACATACCTGCCGTGCGACGTCCCTCTGGCCAGCGACCCGCCTCCTTCCTAAGGGGGCGGGTCGTGTGGCGTCACAGCGACGTCACACGGCAGGCGGCCAATTGCAGCGGAGGGGTGGAGATGAGCAGGATGTAAACATCCCGCCCACCTCCGTCCTTCTCATTGCAGCCGGGAGGCAGGTAAGGTGATGTTCCTCGCTCCTGCGGCTTCATACACAGCGATGTGTGCTGCCGCAGGAGCGAGGAACAACATTGCACCTGTCGCTGCACCGCATTATGGAAATGTCGGAGGCTGCAGCGATGATACGATAACGACGCTTTTGCGGTCGTTCATCGTATCAAAAAGGTTTTACACGTTGCGATATCGACTGCGACGCCGGATGTGCGTCACTTTCGATTTGACCCCATCGACATCGCACGTGTGATGTCGCAACGTGCAAAGCCGCCCTAAGACTTTTTCTATGTGCACAAAAAGAACTTTTCTCTCAAATATTGTTCACAAATTTGTCTAAATCTGTTAGTGAGTACTTCTCCTTTGCCAAGATAATCCATCCACCTCACGGGTGTGGCATATCAAGATGCTGATTAGACCGCATGATTATTGCACAGGTGTGCCTTAGGCTGGCCAGAATAAAAGACCACTCAAACATGTACGGTTTTACAGTATTGGGAGAGTCCAGGCAGTCAAAAAAAATAGTAAATATCTGGTGTAACCACCATTTGCCAGTCTGTCATCTGCCCTGTATAGTGAAAACCGGGATTTATCTGTGAAGAGTACACCATAGATGAGAGCATTTACCCACTCAAGTTGGTTATGACAACGCTCTGCAGTCAGGTGGAGACCCCGATGAGGATGAAGAGCAGCAGATGAGCTTCCATGAGACGGTTTATGACAGTTTGTGAAGAAATTCTATGGTTATGCACAGATTGTTGCAGCAGCTGTCCGGGTGTCTAGTCTCAGATGATTTTGAAGGTGAAGATGTTGGATGTAGACATCCTGGGCTGGTGTGGTTACACATGGTCTGCGGTTATGAGGCCGGTTGGATGTACTGCCAAATTCTATGAAGCGCCTTTGGAGACGGCTTATGGTAGAGAAATGAACGTTCAATTCAGGGGCAATATCTCTGGTGGACATTCCTGCAGTCAGCATGACAATTGCACGCTCCCGCAAAATGTGTGGTATTGTGCTGTGTGATTTTTTAAAACTGCACATTTTAGAGTGGCCTTTTAGTGTGGCCAGCCTAAGGCACACCTGTGCAATAATCATGCTGTCTAATTTTCTTTTATAATAGGAATGTTACTAAATGCATGTTTTTGTTCAGGAGAACAAACAAATGGTGTATGAGTGTTGTTCTACATGACAGACCCATAAGGTACCCATATACATTACAGCAAGGGTCACAGGACCTACTTTTTCACTAGGACTATTGATTCCTCCACTTAGGGGTAACGGGCTTGTTGGATTTCGACGTGTCTGACTGTGGCTTATTTTCCCCTTCACAATGTGCTCGTGTAATGTGGGTTTGAAGAAAGTGAGCAGGTTTTGAAGATGTTTGGGCTTTATACAGACAAGGCTTTTTTTTACCACTCCTGATTCTGTTCGGCTTTTTCTCTGGTGGGTGCGAATAGAGGGCAGCGAGATAATGTCGTTTGCAACCTTGTTCTCAATATTTAGCTGGATATGTTTCTATAATCACTCCTAACTGCATTTCCTTCAGTCTGACAATATGTGTAGCTCTCCTTTATTACATAACATGCAATGGGGAAGCTCGGCTATGCAGGTGACATTTTGCGGAAGTGAGATTGCATGTATCATCTTTAGTAGTTGGAAGCTCTCCTTATTATAAGTCCAGATAATGTAGCTTTTATGAAAATAACGCCCTGAAAGCTCCTCCCGAGGGAATAATTTAATTGTTGCAGGGTCTTTCCCAAAGGAATCCCCTATTGCCGAGTGCATTTTTTTTTTTTTTTTGGATGAAGAATAAAATTCCAGCTGGTCCATAAAAAAAAGAGTATTTTAGACCCAAGGTAGTGGAGCAAAAAAGACAGTTGTGCTATAGGGGATGTCCACTTCTGAATCTTGACAGCGTGTGGTAGGCACATTGTCAGGATTCACCAGTGTCCCCGGTGAGTGTTGGGCGGTCACATGACCCCACGTATGCAATCTGTAATACTACCGGCCACATTCTGACTAGACGTGTCTGGCTTTGTTCAATACAAGTGACTTGAGCTAGGCTGAGCAAGTCTAGTCTGCATGTGACCTCATGTATGACCACTCTTAAGGCCACTTTACACACACAGATAAATCTTTGGCAGATCTGTGTGGTTGCAGTGAAATTGTGGACAATCAGTGCCAGGTTTGTGGCTGTGTACAAATGGAACAATATGCCCATGATTTCACTGCAACCACAGATCTGCCAAAGATTTATCTCTGTGTGTAAAGTGGCCTTTACTGGCAATAACAGTGAATCCTGACAGTTTGCGCACCACACGCTGTCAGGATTCAGAAATCTGCAATCACATAGAATGACTGTAAACTTTTACCAGACCGGACAACAACCCCTTTAAGACTTCCCAGCCTCATCCATTTGTCTACACCATGGAACTGTTAAAGGAGTATGAAAGATGAGGAAAAATTGGGTTGAGGAGAGTGGAAAAACCTAGTACATTTGGCCTTTAAGTCGGGTGTTCCACCTGAATCCCCGAAAAAGGGGATTCAGACAAAGCTATAGCATAACGTGAGACACATGGTATTAAAATGGTCTCCATTTGTGCTTTTTCCAATATTGTCAGTCTTTTCAAGCAGGCACAAAATTGAGTAGACTACAGGGAAGGGGTGAGAAATCACACAAGGTGTTGTCCGGATAACACGGTAGATCTTGGTTGTCTAAATTGCATAGTTGTGAGAAATATTAGCATTTTCATTTGTAGCCTGTCCGTTCTTACTTTTTGTCCTTCTCCGCACTGGCTCAAGAGATCTTGAAATAATTGATATAAGATGTTTATCTTGGATAAAACACAAGATGAGTACGGTATTATTTGTTTTTTTTTTTTCTTTCAAAGGGCATATCTGTGCAACGTGAATTCCACTGGAAATACATAAGTGAATATTAATACATGTGTAGTATATAAAGTTCTGTGTCAAAAGCCATTATTATGAAAGCATATCTGCTGCTGTGACTCATATTTATTTGTAAACCTGACCTGAAGTTCCACCACTCCCTTGTTCAACATGACCAATATAAGCAGTAACCAAAATACGTACTGCAAATGTTTACGTGGAATTAGTGGCATGAGGGAATTTCATTTCTACCTACGCAGCAGTTCCTGTTTGGCCGCGCCAGGTGTAGTTAAAAAGTACCTATCAGCTGAAAAAATTAGAGTTAAAGAGGTTGGCCACTACTTTCACATTGATGGCCTATCCTTAGGCGGGCTTTGCACGTTGCGACATCGCAAGCCGATGCTGCGATGTCGCACGTGATAGTCCCCGCCCCCGTCGCAGGTACGATATGTTGTGATAGCTGGCGTAGCGAAAAATATCGCTACGCCAGCTTCACACGCACTCACCTGCCCTGCGACCGTCGCTCTGGCCGGCGACCCGACTCCTTGTTAAGGGGGCGGGTCATGCGGCGTCACTGCGACGTCACACGGCAGGCGGCCAATCGGAGCGGAGGGGCGGAGATGAGTGGGATGTAAACATCCCGCCCACCTCCTTCCTTCCGCATATTCTACGGAAGCCGCGGTGACGCCGGTAGGAGATGGTCCTCGCTCCTGCGGCTTCATACACAGCGATGTGTGCTGCCGCAGGAACGAGGAACAACATCGGACCGTCGCGTCAGGGTAATTATGGATTACGCCAACGCTGCACAGATGATACGATTACGACGCTTTTGCGCTCGTTAATCGTATCATCAAGCCTTTACACTTTACGATGTCGCATGCGATGCCGGAAGTACGTCATTTTCAATTTGACCCCACCGACATCGCACCTGCGATGTCGTAGTGTGCAAAGCCCGCCTTAGGCTAAGTCATCAATGTCTGATCGGCCGGGGTCCGACATCTGTCACCCCCACCGATAAGCTGTTCTTGGTCCCAGTAGCTATAGCACTCAGCCAAAAATGCTCAGTTCCGGAGCTGCCCTGTCTTCTGATATGGTGCAAGGTACTGCACATCTGCCTCCAAAGTATAGGCCATCAATGTAAAAGTAGTGGACAACCCCTTTAAATACCTTGTAAAAAATCCCTGAGCTTCCCTGATTCTGTCTCTTTTCTTTTTTTTGCTCTCCATTCATATATAGTGCACTTCAGAAGAAAACAAAAGGGAATATGTGAAATCTCTGGTTGTAGATCAACTGGGAGTCTTCAGTCTTCTCTGGGGGCATGCGATTTCAACCTTCTCCCCCAGAGGCTGATAATCACAGCTCCGTATCCTCTGAAACTGATAGACTGCTAAATCAGATGCCGAGCTGTGATCATCAGTATTGGAATGAGGCGTGAAGACATACATGCCCAGCTGGATTGCAAAGCAGAGATTTCACATACTGTGCTGCAGAAGAAACAAATGTGAATATCTCTGCAATGGAGCGACACAGAGCAAAATGGAAAAAAGCGGCAGCATCATGGGAGACTAAGGGATTTTTACAAAGTATGTAACTCCTTTTTCATTTTTTTGGGGAGCAAGTGACTAACATTATTGTTGTTCTGACAGAGCATCATCTTATGGCAGCTATATTTTAGTGATTTGATTCATTTATTCCTTCTACATCACTGTGGATTTATTAAAAGTGTATTTCTCACCAAAATGTAACATTGCTAACTAGTGATGGGTGGACTTGCAGATACCTGGGATCAGCGGGTCCAACCAAGTTAAAAAAAAACAAAAAAACAAAACAACCCAGTTAGGGCCCAGAATTTATCCCGGATATCTGACCAGATACTAATCCCCATATAAGTCTGTGGGGACCAGAATACGACACTTTAAAAAGGTGGTAGAAGAGTTAGGGGAGCAAGTACGTTATACTTACCGAGTCTCCTACGCGGCTCTAACACTACTTCCGGGGCTGCTCATTAACCTCATACATATGCACTGCTTCCCCCTCCCATCGGCAGTCACTGCGTCTCTGATTTGTTGCAGTCAGATGCGCCCCCAGCCAGTGTCACAGCTAGTCTGACTGCAACCAATCAGATGCACTGTATGTGCATCTCTATTAATCTAAAAATAATTTAAAAAATTGGCGTAGGTGCCCTCCTATATTATGATACCCAGCATAGATAAAGCATACAGCTGCAGCCCCCAGGCATGTGTTTATCTTTGTTGTGTATCAAAAAAATAGAGACTGTATGCGGCTTTTTTAGTTATTTAAATAAATCATTTTAAAAAACGGCATGTGGTCCCCCTAAATTTTGATACCGAGCCATGATAAAGCCGACAGCTGGGGTTTGAATTCTTAGGTTATAGAGACTCCTGATTATTGGGCCCCCCAGCTTAAAAATAGCAGCTCGCATCCACCCAGGATTGTCGTAACCCCAAAAACAGCCAAATCTGACATAATCCACACATCCAACCATCACGACGAGTCCAGCTCTTCTACATCTGAAGTGACATTGCGGTACTTTTGAACCTGCGCGGATCTGAACTTTTACAGTCCGGGTCTACTCATCACTATTGCTAACCAACATGTATGCACTTCCTGCTGTAATTTTTGCAGAAACTTGGGAAAAATGTAAATTACTTTTATCATATTGGGAATGGGATGGGCAGAGTTCCGCTTTAGATCCAATTTAGAATTATTCCCCCTTATTGCAGGAATATCGTAGCACTTTGGTCAATGTTTACTTTATAGTTATGGTATTAATATTGTTCAATTTTCCAGACAGGTTGTGATCCCCTGGTGACAATGTCGTCTGATGGACTGTCATCCAAGGCATTGAAGGTACTGCATTTATTTGTAATTTATAATATTTTTTTTCCTCATCCCCATTGGAAAAAAGTAAAAAGAAGTCATTAAATCCAAATACGACTTTTCATTTTCTCCGTTGTAGTAGTTGAGAAAAGGCACAGGTCCATCAATTTCATCCTTTCGCCATCAGTTATACATTCTCTATCGCTAAATTATTTATATCCCACAATCTAATATGTTGCAAGAAAAGCTTCCAGTCCTGCTTTAAATGATGATGTATGTCTGCCATTACTAGCTCTTGTGGTCGGCATTCCAAAGTCTGACTGCTGGAACTGTAAAGAACCCTTTACTGATCACAAGAACAGAAGCCCCCAAGTTAAACTCAACTATCTCCGTCAGAGACTTTGAATGCAGGGACAGACTGCCTGGACTACTTTGTTCTTGTGGTCTTTGGGGGTCCCAGAGATTGACTCTTTATTATAGATCAGAAAAGGAATCCACAGGACCCCAATCCAGCATCCAGGTCAGTATATCATTACGTCCTTGGTCGTGAAGAGGTTTAATAGGAGTTGGTTGAAAGGTTTTTGCTATGTAATTGGAGGACAGCATGCGGTATGGGATGAGACACTGATTTCAAGTATGTGTCACTTATTAGGCTATGTGCTGTTGTTTCAATACAATGAGTTTTATCACTGCGTAGGTCCCTCGTGAGACCTATTGTGACTGCTCCCACTCCTCCAATAAATAGCTCACTATCAATATACACAGAGTTGTGGCGTGGGCGGTGTTAGTGCTAAGTTATGCAACATCTAAAAACTCTGATTATATCACAACTGCTGCAGCCAGTTAACTAAGTGACACATCATTGGAATCAGGATCTGTCTCTACATTAGGCTGTTCTCAGATGAGATGGCAAAAATCTGGTGACAGATTCCCTTTAAAGAAATCAGCCATTTATGGATTAAGCGTAAACATTTCTTCCTCCCATTTCAAGTCAAGAAGGTAATGGATCACTGAGACAAGTCATTCATTGGGGAATTAACATTTTTAGTAATGTTCGCTTACTGTCTATCAGTTCATCAATATGAGAGCAGTGATTTTTAAGCAGACTTACAAATCATAATCCGCAGCAAATCACCCCATGGAAACAGCCGATGTCCTGCCGACAACATAGCAAAATACGGGCGCAGAACAAGCCTACTAACGATAGTTTTGTGTACATTGAACATTTGGGGCTGTTTAAAGGGGTATTCCCATGTCCAAGATGCTATCCCAAATTTATAATAGGTATAATAATAATGGTAGCAAATCCCTCCAATTAGAAATGTAGTATAGTTCTCCTGATATAGCCATCTCTCTTACCTCATGTGCAGAGCATTGCAGCTTAGGTATTCATGGTTACGTCCTCCAGCAAATAACTGACTGTCACTATATGAGTGGATGTAACCATGGATACCTAAGCTGCAATGCCCTGCACATAAGGTAAGAAATATGGCTATAGCAGGAGAACTATACTACATGTCTAATTGAAGGTATTTTCTAATATAATTATTACGTCTTCTTCATAGCTATATAGGATCTTGGAAATGGGAATAACCTTTAAGTCAGTACAGTTGGACACAGTCGACCAGCTTGCATATAGCGAATTGGTAGTCCATGAACAGACTGTGTGAACATGCAGTATAAGGGTAAGGCCACATGAGCATATAGCATTGGATGCAATATGCTAATGACCCTCGGCTCCCGCTCTGCTGTGAGTGTGAGCCGAGCGTCGTGCAAATGTGTTCTGATCCTGTTATCGGATCACTGCTGCGGAGGAGAGGGAGGGAGGGATTAATTTCTCGATCTCCTCCATTGTCCGCTAATGCAATTATCGAACTGCACTTGGATGTCATCCGTGTGCAGACCGATGTTTCACTCACACCCATAGACTTGTGTGGATGCGAGTGAATACAGCTCTTGCATACCCTCGCAGCATGCTGCAGTTGCTTTCTCTGTGCGATTCCACCGGAGATAAAAATGGAAACTAATTTATAGCCTCCATATTAATATTATCTGGAATGATCTACATTTATATACAGGTTGGGCCTAGATACAATACATTATGATCAGTTACTGGAAGACGTACATGGCTGTGTTCACATTTTCATCATAGAATATTTAATATTGGCCTCGGCCATGGTACTTGTGTTATGCCACATTTGCTCCAAACCATGGACGGTCCGGATATTGACCGATATTCTGTGAATGGTCCTGCGTGCACATAGGCCTCCATTATCACAGTCATGTTAGACACACGCACAATATTACTGGCCTCCGCTCAAATGGCAGGAAGGAGACGGGGACCATATTCATTCCTTACACTTCTGAGGTAAACTGAAAGCAAAGCTTTGATTGGTTACTATGGGCAACAAAGACAAATTATTTGTACGATACGTCCGATAAACATTGTATTGTACAAACCACCCGAGGGAAATGGGGGGCTGTGTCTCTTGGTCCACCCTGTATGAAGTACAATGAATGAAAAATAAAATGTGTAATGTGCATTATGTATCCTGCTCTGAAGTCTGTCATATAGACTTTCACACATTTCAGCATAATTCAGTGGGGAGATCTCCTACCATTCCTTACTGGATCCGTGACCGGTGATTTTGCATTTTGTGAAGTGTAACCTTTACACCAAGCAGTGCTCAGGCATCTGATGCCAAGATGTGTCTGTCGGCAAGCTTGTTTACTATTTCCAATGACAGTCAGCAGAATTGCAAATACAGCTCTGGGCTATAATATGGAGTGTAACTCGTGATCACAAGTAATGCAGTGTGTTTGCAGAGTGAATATAGATGGTATGTGTATATAAACTATAAAAGGAGAGCTAAAGATGAACATATACTGATGATCGTAGTACAGAGCTGGGCAGAGTGTGATCTGTGGGCCACATCCAGCCCTCTGGCTATTCCAGTCCGGCCTGTGGACCGAGACAGCTGAAGGGCTGAAAGCCATGGGCCACAGGACGCACCATTACCTCAACCTCTGTCACTGCCACCCACTTCCCCATGTCACCTCTACCCGTATCCTCAGGATGCTGACAGTCAGTATATTGGTGGAGGACTCATACTGTATATAGGAGGCTATATGGGGGCTCATACTGTATATAAGCGGCTATATGGGGGCTCATAATGTATGTAGGAGTTATGTGAGCACTTATACTATATATATTAGGCTATGTGAGGCTCATAATGTATATAGAGGGCTATGTGAGGGCTCATACTGTATATAGGAGGCTATGTGAGGCTCACACTGTATGTAGGGGGCTATGTGATGGCTCACACTATATAAGGTGCTATGTGAGGCTCACACTGTATATGGGATGCTATGTAGGGTATCATACTGTATATAAGAGCTATGTGGGGGTTCACACCATATATAAGAACTATGTGAGGGCTCACAGGGTATATAGGAGGCTATGTCAGGGCACATACTATACCGTACATATAGGTGGCCACGTGGGGTCTCACACTGCAAATAGGTGGCTGGGTGGAGGCTAATACTCTAGATATATATATATATATATATATATATATATATAATATGGACTGTGTGCAGGCTCATTTGATATGAGAGTGTCAGTATAGTTAGTCCTGCTCAATATTGAGTGACATTGGTATACAAATAATTTTAATTGCAATTAATCATATATTACGGTAATTTTGAACAGAGAATTAATTTCAGCCTATTTCATGAGTCTCCACACCAGTTACGGTCTCTTATGTGTCCCCTCGGGAAAATTAGTTTCCCATCCCTGTTGCAGTAGGATATTAGTGTGAAAATACCTTCTATCTAACACAGATATTACAGTAATACAATATAGAGAGAGACTCAATTTACGAACACAATTGATAAAATCCCTCTGAAGTCCTTTTTCTGCTCTCACACCCAAAATATGTCAGGAAATGAGATGATTTTGGCAAACCCTGTGTATTGTTACACGTGCACAGCCCAGAAAGCCCCATCACAGAAGCTCCTCTGTGACTGCTGACGCATGTGCCAGCTCTGGGCCTTATCTTACTCTTTTATCTAGTTTCTTTTTACATGGGCAGGGCATGTGAATGATCTTAATTATAAGGTTCGTCAAGGACTCGTGGGTGTGGAGTCACAGGTAGCATTCCTGCGTCTTATCACGGAGTGGCCCAAGTGTTGCGTATTGACTCGTCAGCAATGAGAGCGTAACAAGTGAAAATTTACATGTTTCAGCAAGTTCTCTGTGACTTCCTGCCCACGAGGTCATAACACTTGCCTTAGCCATAGTAGTGCAATTAAGATTACACCATTGTCAAACAATTTATTTGGAAATAAATGCTTGACATTTGAAAGGTCTGCTTCCCCCCCCCCTCCCCTTGAATACGAGCTCTATTCGTGGTCATGGGTTGTGTCAGGAATTCAAGTCAATAGGGCGAAGTTGCAAGACCAGCCACTGGCACCGTTTCTACAAAAAAAGTCCCTTGTACCCAATCTTAATCTTTCAAATAGTGCTGAAAATCCAATGTGGATTTTTGACTGTACAGTATGTCTCACATCGGATCATTAAAAAGTTTTTCGAGGTTTTTGAAATTGATGGTCTGTACCTAGGATAGACCATCGGTACTTGAATAATGGGGGGTTCAACCCTCGCTAATATTGATGAGTTGTTTGAGGGGGCCAAAATGTTGGGCAAACACTGCCCACTTCATTATTACTACTTATGTGTTTGGCACAGCTCTGTACTTTTTGTCTGCTTGCAGTTATATCTTTAATCGGTTGTACAACAACATGTACAATTTTTATTTATTTTTTTTACTGAAAGCTCTGAATGTGAACATGACCAGCCAACCAGAGCTTCAGGTAGAGAATGACCCTCGCGATGAGCTGTGACATCACTTTGCGGTCACAGCTGGAGGTTCCCATGGTCCTTTTCCTCAATCTGTGATTGCAGATAACCTCACCTGATGTTACTCAGTTTAATGAGGTCACCTGAGGACAGGTTACCTGCAATCACAGGTTGAGGACCGTGGGAACTTCAGCTATAACCACAAATAACCTGAATGACGTCACCGCTTATCGTGGTGGGTCATTATCTGCCTGAAGCTCCCAGTGAGTGGTCATGTTCTATGGCCGTGGGCTGTCACTTCAGATGTAGCAGAGCTGGAATCCGTTGTGTGACCTTGTGTGGATTACGTCAGACCTGGGTGTTTTAGGGGTTAAAGGGATGAAAGAGGGGGAGTTTTTTGTATTTTTATTTCAAAAAATGTTTTTTCGGTGTCTGTGTTTTATTTGTTTTCACTTACAGATTAGTAATGGGGGGGTCTCATAGATGCTTCCCATTACTAATCTAGGGCTTTGTGGCAGCAGTGAGCTGTTATTAACCCCTTATTATCCTAATTTCCACTGCACCAGGGCAATCTGGATGAGCCAGGTAAAGTGCCGGGATTGTCGCATCTAATGAATTCGACAATCCTGTTCGGCTGCAGGCTGCTATTTTTAGGCTGAGGGGACCCAATAAGCATGAGACTCCCCAGTCTGAGACTATCAGTCCCCAGCTGTCAGCTTTATTATGGCTGGGTAGCAAAATTGTGTGTGGGGGGGGGGGGGGGGGCAGGGGTAACGTGCACCATTTTTAAAAATGGATTTAAATGATTAAAACAAAAAACGCATGCGTTTCCTCTTATATTGATACACGGCCAAGATAAGCACACGGCTGGGGGCTGCAGGCTGTAGCCGTATGTGTTATCTGTGCTGCGTATCAGAATATGGGGGGGACCCTATGCCAATATTTTTTAAAATTTATTTTTACACCACGATATAGATGCGCAGACAGGGTCTGTAATTGCAAGCAGTCAGACATGCTATCAAACAGGCTGGGGGCGCATCTGACTGCAACCAATCAGAAATGCCAGGACTGCCAGTGGACGGGGGAAGCTTTGAATATGTATGAAGCTAATGAGCAGCCCTGGAAGTAGAATGAGTGGCCCTGGAAGCCGTTACAGCCACGCTGGAGACTCGATAAGTATAGTGCACCTGATTTATTCTTATTTTCTTTATTTTTCCTTTCTATTTTTTTATTACCAGAGTTGCTAAACCCGAATCATTACCTGGAGTTCCCTGAGAACTCCGGACCCGGCGCTCGGGTACTTTTAAACCCGCTTGCATCCAGACTTTTAAAGTCTGGGTCCGCCCATCACTTATGCAACCACATTATGTTAGTTCTTTAAGTATGCACACCCTTAAACTAATAGTTGGTTGCAATACCCTTTGAATTTTTACCAGTATTTAGCGGGCTTTACACGCTGCGACATCGCTAGCCGATGCTAGCGATGTCGAGCGCGATAGCACCCACCCCCATCGTACGGCCGATATGTGGTGATTGCTGCTGTAGCGAACATTATCGCTACGGCAGCGTCACACACACATACCTGCTCTGCGACGTCGCTGTGACCGGCGAACCGCCTCCTTTCTAAGGGGGCGGTTCGTTCAGCGTCACAGCGACGACACAGCAGCGTCACTGAACCGCCGCCCGTTAGAAAAGGAGGGGCGGAGATGAGCGGCCGGAACATGCCGCCCACCTCCTTTCTTCCTCCTTTCCGGTGGACGCAGGTAAGGGGATGTTTGTCGTTCCAGCGGCGTAACACATAGTGATGTCTGCTGCCGCAGGAACGACAAACAACATCGTTACTGCAGCAGCAACGATAATTGGGAAGAAGGGGGCATGTCACTGATGAGCGATTTTGAATGTTTTTGCGACGATTCAAAATCGCTTATAGGTGTCACACACAATGACATCGCTAAAGCGGCCGGATGTGCGTCACAAATTTCGTGACCCCAACGAGATCGCTTTAGCTAAAGCCACCTTTTAGTCTTTTTGGGTAGGAGTCTATCAGCATGGCACATCAAGAATTGGCAATCATTGCTGATTCTTCCCTGCAGTAGCTCCAAATTTATCAGATTGCAAGTATATCTCCTGTATACAACGTCTTCTTCAGGTCAACCCACAGATTTTCAATATGATTCAGGTCTGGGCCCTGGCTGGGCCATTCCAAAACTTTGATTTTCTTCTGGCCAAGCGATTCTTTTGTTGATTTGTAGGTATACTTTGGGGCCTTGTCGTGCTAAAAGGTGAAATTCCTCTCCATCTTCAGCTTTTTTTGCACAAACCTAAAGGTTTTGCTGCAAAATTGACCGATATTTCAAAATGTTCATACTTCTCTCCATCTTGACTGAATCTCCAGTTCCAGCTGCCAAAAAACCCAGCCCAAAGCATAATGCTGACTCCACCATGCTTCACTATGGTGTTTTTTTGGGGGACACGCAGTATTGGCTTTACACCAAACATACCATTTGAAATTATGGCCAAAAAGTTCAACCTTGGTCTCATTAGACAATAGCACATTTTTCCACATGCTTTTGTCAGTCTTGATATAGGTTTTGGCAAAACATATCTGGGTTTGGATGTTTTTCTTTGTAAGGAAAGGATTCCATCTTGCCACCCTACCCCACAGGCCAGACGTCAAGTTTATGGGAGATTTTTGTCACATGCAGTACACGTCCAGAAATTCCTGCAGCTCCTTTAATGTTGATCCAGGCCTTGTGGTAGCCTCCTAGAGCAATATTTATTCCTGTCTTTTACCTCAATTTTTGAGGGACATCAAGTTGTAGATAACATCACTGTTGTGCCAAATTTGAGCCACTTCTTGATGACATCTTCACAGTGTTCCATGGTATATGTAATGCCTTGGACATTTTTTGTACCCTTCCCCTGTATGATAACTTTCAACAATGAGATCTTTTTTATCTGTTGTAAGCGTTTTACGAACTATGGTTTGTGGTATAAAATGTAACTAAGAATATTTCAGAAAAATCCTTCTAGAACAGCTAAACTTTATGTGGGGTTAATCCAGAATCCGTTTAAACGATGGCAGCCATGGACTGACTACTATTTAACATGAGTTTAAATGTGATTGGCTAATTTTGAACACAAGGACATTCCCAATTATACCAGGGTGTTCGCATTTATGCAACCATATTATTTTTATTTTATTTTTTTTTGGGTGGGGGAGAAATGTAACACAATTTCAACAATGATAAAATACAGTCCAGCTTACTCGTAAACCTATGACCCATGGTGCACAGAGCATTATTTCTTTGCTGTAATGCACTGCAGAGTTAAGTCCAGCATGTATCATGCATTATAATCTTCAGGCTTCATTAAAGGGAATCTGACAGCAGGTTTTTGCTACTTCATTTGACAGCAACATAATGTAGGCAAGGAGATTCTGAATCCAATAGTGTATCACATAGATTAATGGGTGTAGCTCTTCTGACATAAAGAATTGAGGTTTAAGCATGTAGCTGAGCTGAGATCTGCCCCCACCCACACCAGGCTCTCTATAGATTGTGCATTGACTGTGAGGTGTCAATCACAGCAGGGGGCGTGTTGGACTGCCATGCACTTGAGTTTCTAGTCCTGTAATGTTAATCATAGGGTAGTAAATCCTTTAGTTTAAGTAAACAATTGCACACACACAGATAAGAGAGGCATAGCTGCTTTTTGTTTTTACTAACCCCTACAGCATGCTGTCCTCAGTTTACATAGCAAAAACCTGCTGACAGATTGCCTTTATAAAACAAAATTCCAGCAGATATATCAGAGTATATTGCATGCATAAGCCAATGTGTTTTAGGTGATGTAGGGATCTTAGTCATCACATACAAATGTATGGAAACAAGTAGTGATGGGCGATTTCACCCCAATGGTCGGGATCAGGAGCCTCGACCCATCGTTTTGCAAACGACCGATCATTAATCTCATGCTTTACAGTTATGTGATGGGGCGCGGGGCTGCAAAATAAACAATATAGTTAATAAACATTATGATCATACTTATGTGTCCGCGACGCATCCAGCAAACTTTCTCCTAGCCGCTTCTGTTTGATCATTGCTGTACCGCTTCTAATCAGCACTGACTTGCAAGACCTTTTATTGACGTCATAGCCATGTGACCAGACTGGTGTGAATGTTGTACAGACATTGGCTTACAGACTGGTCACATGACTATGATGTCATCGAAGGTCCTTTTAACTGAACTTTGACTATCAGGCCTAGGACACACAGCGAGAAAAACAGTACGAGTGGAATCTGATAAAAAAAAAATCGCATTCCACGCGGACCAATATTATTCTATATGCCCGTTCCAATGAGCGTTAATTTTCTCGGTCCTAATCGGACCGAGAAAACAGTCGCAGCATGTTGCGAGTGGAACGTGATCATGTTCCACTCGCACCCATGCAAATCTATGGGGCGAGAGAAATATTGCACTGCTCTCGCGTTACACTGGTATAACGCGAGAGTAGTGCAATTCTCGCATCAGCCGGCAACGGAGGAGATAGGGAGATAAATCCCTCCCCTACGCAGCGCTGGCCTCCCCCTCCTCAGCGCACAATCTTCCCACAGGAGCGGGTCAGCTGCATATATTTTCATGCAGCTGAGGCGCTCCTGTTCGGAGATTGTCAGGCTGTGCGGGGTGATGCCAATGCGAGACTGTACGAGTCATACCCTCAGTATCAGCCTGCTTCACGCTCTGTACAGAGCGATGTAGCAGAGCTGACAATGCTCTCTGGTTATCACTGTGTATAGACTGTGTCTGTACAGAGTGATGAAGCTGACATTGCTCAGAAAATTCTGAAAATTACTTATTGCTTAAATCATGATTTTGTTACGTATTGTTTTGCTTTTTTGTATATTACAGTCTGTATTAAAAATGAAGATCTTGCCATTTTCAAAAAAAACAAAAAACATTGGGAATAATTAAAAATAAATGTAACACAAAAACCTTATTTGAACATAAGATCCTTTTCTGATTTATAATTTCCCTATAATACCTCACAAAGTGCACATCCAAACTAAATATCCAGAAAAGTTCTCTGTTGAGAAGCTTTCTCTTGGGATCACAGACACATTATAGGGCATTAAAGGGGTTTTCCCATGGACAAAGTTTATTTTAATCAATAGATATTGGAATAATAAGTTCCACTGGTCTACCGATGCAAACTTCCAAACTACAACTCGTGCATCCAGCATATTGTAACCTGTAAACGCTGCAGGAAGTCACATAAATGACATACAATGTGTTGCAATTAATACATTGATTTATTGTAAAGCTCATATTGTTACTAAAAGCACAAAAACTTTGAAATGTAGCCATAAATGAACAAGTGCATACAGTATGCTTATATTTGTAAGACCCATTGTGTCATACCTAAGTTTACTTTTGTAGCAGGATCATTATGGCGTAAACTTGGGGATTCGTTTTTAAATAAATCAGGCGTCACGCTAGGTACGGGGAAGTACCAAGCAAGTGGCAAAAGGGAAGGGTACTCCTGCGTCTAGGGAAGGGGGAGATGGTGACCCCTGACCAAACCTACTGCTGGTCCCTGGTGTCCCTTACTACCCCAGATAGGTTCTGCACCTATGCGCTGTGCTGGATACCTGACCCTAGGTATCCCTAGTGCTGGGCCCTAAATAGGGAACAGGTGGGAGCTCTTCATCAACGCCACTAAATGCTAAAGGAGAACACATGGGGGGAAATACATGAACTGTTTATCCACAGATGACAGAAGGTCAAAAAAGCTTCAGCAGCAATACCACAGATGAGAGCAAGTCACCTGCTTGCAACCAGAGCTAGAATGGACTGAATAATATCACCAGCACCAGTTAAAATAAGAAGGGAGTATTTACGCACCAAGAGAATACTGATGATCAGCAGCTGAGTAGAAGGCAAGCTCCTGCTGGGTCCAAAAGAGGGAGAGATGAATTCAGCAGAAAAACTACCTATTACAATGAATACTAATAGCAGGAGTAAGTTAGGGAGCGTTTTGAGTAGCCAAAGGCTGTGACCTTCTATGGCCAGAAACCACGTGACTGTCTGTCACCTGTGACACACCCATGACATCAGGAGCGTTTTTGGACAACACACTGATAATAATAATAATAATCTTTATTTATATAGCACCAACATATTCCACAGCGCTTTACAATTCAGGGGTTCTTATACTGTCATAAGTAACAGTTATACAAAATACAATATGTAAAGCAAAAATAATGACAGCCCTGCTCGTAAGAGCTTACAATCTACAATGAGGTGGGGATGACCAAGTACAAGTGCTTATTTACAATGATGGTCCAGCTATCTTGAAGAAGAGGGGGATAGATAAAGGCTGCGTGAGCCGGTCACCATCCCATTTTGAGCACGTCAGAAAAAGAATTTCCATTATGAAGTAACGATATTCACTTCTTAATGATATTAAAGATTCTCTGATATTTTGTATATTTTCCTATGTTAGAAACCTATATCTAAAATTTGTTGAAGAGTTTAAGAGCAGTGTTTACATTATTAGGTATCACTGATCAGATAGAAAATATGATCAGCTTAAATCTGGGAGTTATAAAAAGAACAAGTTCTCTGTGGCCTAATCATCTCACCCACCAGAACACTGATGATGTGCGGAGGGCGACATGACCGAGCATGGAATATTGTGTTACCTGCAATATTCTCGTGATAACTAGGAATCATAACACTACTAGTGATGAAGTAATACTACGAATGTAAGAGCAAGAAAATGAACTATATGTGATATGGTTCACACCGTAAATTGCAGACGCACATAATTAAATATCAGAAGATTGTTACAGCTGCCACATTGGTGCCAAGAATAAACAAGTAATTCGTCAATCTAGCGGCCATTCCGGGGAACTCATGTCCACAATGGACATCAGAACACTTAAGGGTGTTTTACACCCTGCGACATCGCTAGCGATGTCGTGCGCAATAGCACCCGCTCCCGTCGTTCGTGCGACATTTGGTAATCGCTGCCGTAGCGAACATTATCGCTATGGCAGCATCACCCGCACATACCTTTTCAGCGACGTCGCTGTGACCGCCGAACAATCCCTCCTTCAAGGGGGAGGTGCGTTCGGCGTCACTGCGGCGTCACTAAGCGGCCGGCCAATAGCAGAGCAGGGGCGGAGATGAGCGGCCGGAACATCACGCCCACCTCCTTCCTTCCTCATTGCCGGTGGACGCAGGTAAGGAGATGTTCATCATTCCTGTGGTGTCACACATAGCGATGTGTGCTGCCACAGGAACGACAAACAACCAGCGGCATGCACCACCAACGATATTATGAAAAGGAGCAACATATCAACGATTTTTGACACTTTTGCGATCGTTGATCGTCGCTCCTTGGTGTCACACGCTGCGATGTCGCTAACGACGCCGGATGTGCGTCACTAACGACGTGACCCCGACGATATATTGTTAGCGATGTCGCAGCGTGTAAAGCACCCTTTTAGTATTGGGAATACACTTTGAAGGCAATTTATCCATTCTGTCACTTTTGATGAATCACAGAAGGTGTTTACATTTTTTTTAAACATGCAGGTCTATTAATACATTTAGTGCATAATTTAAGTCCAGAAGAGTGGCTTACAGGCCGTGATAAATTCCCTCCTATGTTTCTAACTAGTTTTTTAGTAAAATGACAAAGTAAATGAGATTTGTGGTATCGCATACACATGCTGCTTTTTTTTTTTTTTTACTTGCGGACTTGACCAATGAAAGTGTTTTTGTTTTTTGTTTTTTTCAAATCTGCAGCATTTCCATTTTTTCCAGCATTTTTCTTTTTTTTTCTTTTCAATTCAAGTTAAAGGGAACCTCTCAGGTCCAATATGCACCCCAAACCACGAGCAGTTCTTGGTACATATTTCTAATCTCTACATATTTCTAATCTATGTAGTAGCTAAAGTATTTCTAAAGATCATTTATGATATGCTAATGAGTGCAGGGACTAGTCACAAGGGCATTATTTCCCCAACTAGTCTGCCCTCTTAGCTAGAGATCAGCGACGTTCGAGTCGAATGGTTCGCCAATTTCATGTTCGAGTGATTTTGGGGGGTGTTCGAGTCGTTTGACGAACTCGAACGATTTGCTAAAATTTCTGCAGTTCGAGTTACGTTCGAGAGCGGTTTGATCACCAAAAGCGTGGCTTTTCACAGTAAGGCTATATGCGCACGTTGCTGTCTGCATGCGTCGTGTGTCCCCAGCACAATCCCTCTCTCTTTCCTACTCACCGATCACTGGCGCCTCGCTGCACGACTGTCATAAATCTCCGGCGGCTTTTCCTCTTTTGAAAATGGCTGCCGCTTCATTATTCAATCAGGTATTCCGTGCTTTCCCCGTCGACCGGCGCCCATGATTGGTTGCAGTCAGACATGCCCCCACGATGAGTGGCAGCTGTCTCACTGCAACCAATCACAGCCGCCGGTGAGCGGGTCTATATCGTGCAGTAAAATAAATTAAAAAAAAAAAAACAATGCGGTTCCCCCCAATTTTGATACCAACCAGGATAAAGCCACACGGCTGGAGGCTTGTATTGTCAGGATGGGGAGCACCAAGTTATGGGGAGCCCACCACCCTAACAATATCACCCAGCAGACGCCCGGAATTGCCGCATCCATTAGATGTGACAGTCCCGGGACTCTACCCCGCTCATCCCGAATTGCCCTGGTGCGGTGGCAATCGCGGTAATAACGGGGTTAATCATGACAAGCGTCTCCCTGAGACACCTTCCATGATTAACCTGTAAGTGAAAGTAAAGAAACACACACACACAGCAAAAAATCCTTTATTTGGAATAAAAGACAAAAAACACCTCATTTACCTCTTTATTAATCCCCAAACAACAATCCAGGTCCGAAGTAATCCACACGACACTGTCAGCTCTGCTACATGAAGATGACGGGGAGCCCCGTAGAACATGAGCGATCTGTGTCCTCTCCACTCAGCACCTGAAGTGAGCCGTGCTGTCATTGGAGACTTCACTCTGCAATGCAGAGGTCAAGATGACCAAATCTTCCTATGTTTCTCACTAGAGCCAGTGGCTCAATGGGTAGAGCTACTGCCTAGGAAGCATTAGTTCACGAGTTCGAGTCCCGGCCGCCACAGTAAAGAATTTAATTTATTTTTTATTTTAAATTATAATTATTATTAATTTATAATTTAATTTAATTATGCACTGAGCGGAGGAGCCGGACATCAGCTGTGAGCCACGGGCCACACCTCTAAATTCGGAGCAGTTCACAGAATGAGGCTGCATTGCTCTCTCTTCTCTCTCTCTCCTCTCTCTCTCCTCTTTTTTCTTTCTCCCTCTCTCTTCTCTCCTCTCTTTCTCTTTCTCTCTCTTTCTCCCTCTCTTTTTTTTTTTTTTTTACTTTCTCTTCTCTCCTCTCCCTCTTTTTCTCTCTCCCTCTTTTTCTCTCTCCCTCTTTTTCTCTCTCCCTCTTTTTCTCTCTCCCTCTTTTTCTCTCTCCCTCTTTTTCTCTCTCCCTCTTTTTCTCTCTCCCTCTTTTTCTCTCTCCCTCTTTCTCTCTCTCTCTCTCCCTCTTTTTCTCTCTCCCTCTTTCTCTCTCTCCCCTTCTCTCCCCTTCTCTCCCTCATTCTCTCCCCTTCTCTCCCTCATTCTCTCCCCTTCTCTCCCTCATTCTCTCCCCTTCTCTCCCTCATTCTCTCCCCTTCTCTCCCTCATTCTCTCCCCTTCTCTCCCTCATTCTCTCCCTCATTCTCTCCCTCATTCTCTCCCTCATTCTCTCCCTCATTCTCTCCCCTTCTCTCCCTCATTCTCTCCCCTTCTCTCCCTCATTCTCTCCCCTTCTCTCCCTCATTCTCTCCCTCATTCTCTCCCCTTCTCTCCCTCATTCTCTCCCCTTCTCTCCCTCATTCTCTCCCCTTCTCTCCCTCATTCTCTCTTTTCTCCTGGCGATGATCAGCTGATGCGGTCACCTGACGGAATCAGCTGACACTATTAGTCGAGCGGTGAGGCCGGCTTTTTACCGCCCGGCCGGCTAAACTATCAGCTGATGCTGTCGGACAGGAGTCTGCACTGAAGTGTGTAGTTTTTTGGGGTTTTTTTGCACTGATGTATCAGCTGATTGTATTAATGGCTTTTAGACAATCAGCTGCTGTGTCCTATGATTCAGGCCCTTGAACCTGACACATCATCTCATCGCTTTGCCTTCCAGCAAACCGATCAGATGATATTGGATCCGGATTGGACGGCGCGGGACCCTTGACCCAGGATTACTGCGGAGGGGGGTTCTTTATTTCAATAAAGATGGAGTCACTAATTGTGTTGTGTTTTATTTCTAATAAAAATATTTTTCTGTGTTGTGTTTTTTTTTTTTTTTATCTGTACTAGAAATTCATGGTGGCCATGTCTAATATTGGTGTGACACCATGAATTTCGGGCTTAGGGCCAGTTGATAATATACAGCTAGCCCTAACCCCATTATTACCCAGCGAGCCACCCGTCAACCGGGCAGCTGGAAGAGTTGGATACAGCGCCAGAAGATTGCGCTTCTATGAAAGCGCCATTTTCTGGGGCGGCTGCGGACTGCAATTCGCAGCAGGGGTGCTCAGAAAGCTTGGGCACCCTGCGCTGCGGATTCCAATCCCCAACTGCCTAGTTGTACTTGGCTGGACACAAAAATTGGGCGAAGCCCACATCATTTTTCTTTTTAATTATTTCATGAAATTCATAAAATAATTAAAGAAAAAGGGCTTTCCTATATTTTTGATTCTCAGCCGGGTACAAATAGCCAGCTGGGGGCTGGGGGTTGGGGGCAGCCCGTAGCTGCCTGCTGTACCTGGCTAGCATACAAAAATATGGTGAAGCCCACATAATTTTTGGGGGGGCAAAAAACTCCTGCATACAGTCCTGGATTGAGTATGCTGAGCCTTGTATATTTCTGTAAAAAATGTTGTCAAGGTTGAAGATCAACACCAGGGACCCCAGCAATGAGTAGACCAAAAGGCACATGGCACTTGCTGGTTATAGATGATGACTTCACCGTTTTTATTTTTTGTCTTCAGACACAGTTGGGGTATCGGTACAGTACATGCATCTCCTCCTGTTACACCAGTGGTAACTCCACCATCACATGGCCTGTTCGAAACAAGGTTACTTTTAGGAGACCTCTTTAAATTCCTATTTTTACTGTAAATTAAAGGGGTGTTCCCTCGTACATTTTATAATAAGAAAACTGATGAAGCTTTCTAACAGACAAGTGTGAACAGGTGCATGCTGAACATGAAATAAACTAACAAAAAACAGCTTCAATCTAAGATGCTAAGATATATACAGACATTGAATATGGCAACTTGGACATGCATTTCTGCTAAGGAAATACATTTTAAAATTGAGACACAGCGTATAAAAAAGCCAGTTTTATACGAGCCCAGCAGGCAGTATCAAGGCGTATCTCGTATGTTGAGTCCCTATCTGGGCTGTGTAGCCTCCAGACATTGAATATATAATATAACATTTATTGATCTATTTTCTTAGCAGTAATGCACGTCCAAGTTCCTTAATTCAATGTCTGTATACCTTAGGGTTTCAGAGTGCAGCTGTTTATTTGTTAGTTAATTTCCCGCATAGATTTATGGGTAGCATATCCACAGGATATCCATTAAATGTTTCCCAGATGAGGGTTCCACTATTGGGAGCAGCATGTATGTTGAGAATGGGGCACACTTCTCCGCTGACCGCATTCTCTCAGTAGTTGCGGGTTATATTAGTGGGATCCACATTTACTATATACTGTATTTATGGCATGTGCTGTAGATACAGTAACACCACTAATGAAAGTGAGACCTCTATCTCTGTATTAGTTTTGATTATGTATTTCACTATTGTGCACTATTCTTTGAACACGATTCATAACAGTTGTACACCTTGAATATTTCTTTGTATTCCACTGGTGACCATCTCTTCTTGATCAATCTATCCTGTAAACTATGTACTTTTAAAACCATTTACAGTGCCTACAAGTAGTATTCAACCCCCTGCAGATTTAGCAGGTTTACACATTCGGAATTAACTTGGCATTGTGACATTTGGACTGTAGATCAGCCTGGAAGTGTGAAATGCACTGCAGCAAAAAAGAATGTTATTTCTTTTTTTTTTTTTTTTAAATTGTGAAAAGTTTATTCAGAGGGTCATTTATTATTCAACCCCTCAAACCACCAGAATTCTGTTTGGTTCCCCTAAAGTATTAAGAAGTATTTCAGGCACAAAGAACAAAGAGCTTCACATGTTTGGATTAATTATCTCTTTTTCCAGCCTTTTCTGACTAATTAAGACCCTCCCCAAACTTGTGAACAGCACTCATACTTTGTCAACATGGGAAAGACAAAGGAGCATTCCAAGGCCATCAGAGACAAGATCGTGGAGGGTCACAAGGCTGGCAAGGGGTACAAAACCCTTTCCAAGGAGTTGGGCCTACCTGTCTCCACTGTTGGGAGCATCATCCGGAAGTGGAAGGCTTATGGAACTACTGTTAGCCTTCCACGGCCTGGACAGCCTTTGAAAGTTTCCACCCGAGCCGAGGCCAGGCTTGTCCGAAGAGTCAAGGCTAACCCAAGGACAAGGAAGGAGCTCCGGGAAGATCTCATGGCAGTGGGGACATTGGTTTCAGTCAATACCCTAAGTAATGTACTCCACCGCAATGGTCTCCGTTCCAGACGAGCCCGTAAGGTACCTTTTACTTTCAAAGCGTCATGTCAAGGCTCGTCTACAGTTTGCTCATGATCACTTGGAGGACTGTGAGACAGACTGGTTCAAGGTTCTCTGGTCTGATGAGACCAAGATCGAGATCTTTGGTGCCAACCACACACGTGACGTTTGGAGACTGGATGGCACTGCATACGACCCCAAGAATACCATCCCTACAGTCAAGCATGGTGGTGGCAGCATCATGCTGTGGGGCTGTTTCTCAGCCAAGGGGCCTGGCCATCTGGTCCGCATCCATGGGAAGATGGATAGCACGGCCTACCTGGAGATTTTGGCCAAGAACCTCCGCTCCTCGATCAAGGATCTTAAGATGGGTCGTCATTTCATCTTCCAACAAGACAACGACCCAAAGCACACAGCCAAGAAAACCAAGGCCTGGTTCAAGAGGGAAAAAATCAAGGTGTTGCAGTGGCCTAGTCAGTCTCCTGACCTTAACCCAATTGAAAACTTGTGGAAGGAGCTCAAGATTAAAGTCCACATGAGACACACAAAGAACCTAGATAACGTGGAGAAGATCTGCATGGAGGAGTGGGCCAAGATAACTCCAGAGACCTGTCCCGGCCTGATCAGGTCTTATAAAAGACGATTATTAGCTGTAATTGCAAACAAGGGTTATTCCACAAAATATTAAACCTAGGGGTTGAATAATAATTGACCCACACTTTTATGTTGAAAATGTATTAAAATTTAACTGAGCAACATAACTTGTTGGTTTGTAAGATTTATGCATCTGTTAATAAATCCTGCTCTTGTTTGAAGTTTGCAGGCTCTAACTTATTTGCATCTTATCAAACCTGCTAAATCTGCAGGGGGTTGAATACTACTTGTAGGCACTGTATCTATAAATCTGCTTTGAACCTAAGTAAGACATCAAATTCTTGCACATCAAGACCTATTTAATATATAGATACACTAGATAAGCTTTATAGATGCTTCAAAGTAAAAAATAATAGTGGCACTCAGAGTACCTGTAGTGTCTCATTTACTTATGCCAAAATTATGTAGCAGGAGAGATGGAGAGTAGAGTCACACAGCAAGGTGAGAGAAGTTTCGCTCACGCCTGTTCTTGTATGCTCTATGAAACATCCGTCACCTTGACATGTCTTGTATGAATAAATTCACTGCACTCGTTATTGAACGTGAAATAATTTTTAATGTAACGTGGAAAAGAAAAAATATCCAACGACGTTTCGACCCACCGGGTCTTTATCAAGTCGCTGTCTGATAGGTGACTGTATAAGGTGAGGAATATAGTGCACTGAAGCACTAAGACAATTGAAAAAGGTGCCTTAGAGATAAGATGTGCAAGTGCAGCCGCACCGTTGCTGGAGAATTGTCTTAGTGCTTCAGTGCACTATATTCCTCACCTTATACAGTCACCTATCAGACAGCGACTTGATAAAGACCCGGTGGGTCGAAACGTCGTTGGATATTTTTTCTTTTCCACGTTTCATTAAAAATTATTTCACGTTCAATAACGAGTGCAGTGAATTTATTCATACATGACTTTCGGGTATTACCCCATTTTCACTTGCACCATCCTCAACTCAGCCTGAGTGCAGACCATTTATTTGTTATTACCTTGACATGTCTGGCTCCCCTCTCCATCTCCCCTGCTATATCATTTTGGCATGAATAAATGAAGTAATATAGTTTTGGTGAGTGCCACTATTTTTTTTTTCCTACAGGGAAACGTGTGACAAAGTGACTATGGAAAGTCTGGTGTATGGCGCAACACCCAACAAAACAAGTTGTACACCAGGGACACTAAAACGGTGGGCTCTAGCATTAGTGAGAGGGAAGAAGGGACACTTCCTGCACTCCTAGCCAGTCCCTATACAGGTTCCACACCTATCGCCGAATAGGATACCTTAGACTCTGGCAAACCGTGTTCGAACCGTGGCTAGTAAGCTGGCAGGTGAGGAACACTAGCTTCACCACTGCAGTTATACAACACGAGAGAAAGGATAAACAGGTGATAACAACAAGTCCTATACATGGCTGCAGTCAGAACCAGGACTGCAGCCTACTCAGCAACTTGTGATGAGGGCTACGCCAGCTCTTTCCACCTCAAGGCCTAGCTTCCAAATGGATCAGAATAACCAGTGCCCTCTACTGGGAGAGGAGGGCATATATAGGGACTGGGAGTGGTCCAAAACCTGAAGCATCTGAGGAGAGGTATTGAAAATGCTGCTGGCAAGGAGAAATTGAACTTAACCCTTAGCTCGCCATAGGAAAGGAAACTACATTTAATATAGAGAGTCTTACATGGCAATGAAAGACTCTAACCCAGAACCCGTCACTAGTCTCCTACTGCAGAGACGGCCATGACAACGTGGTTATAAAGTGTTATAGGGCTGCTCTACCATGATTCATCTCGGAAGACCATTCTAGTCTAATTTTATCTGCCTGCGATTATAAGTGCAGGTCTTTTGCCTTGCATTCCATTCTGCACAGATATATAGGCATATCTCATCTGAGCTATTTTTGGTAGCTGATTAGTGCACGTTGGTTATACTGGACTGGACCTAGATTGATTGCAATTCTATATACTTCTCTCATTTTCATTGTATTACAGAATATAAAATGTAATATAAACATAATATATAAACACACATTATTCTTCTCTTCTAGGTAAAAAGAGAAATGGGAGAGAATACACCAGTGCTCTCAGATGACGAATTAATGTCCATGTCAGTGAGGGAGCTTAATCACCACTTACGTGGTTTATCGAAGGAGGAAGTAGTCCGGCTAAAACAGCGGAGGAGGACCCTAAAGAATAGGGGCTATGCTGCCAGCTGCCGTGTGAAACGTGTGTCGCAGAAGGAGGAACTGGAGAAGCAGAAGAATGATCTACAGCAAGAAGTTGATAAGTTGGCACAGGAGAATTCCACCATTAAACTGGAACTGGATGCGTTGAGAGCCAAGTATGAGGCTCTACAAAACTTTGCTCACTCCGTGTCCAGAGGCTCCGTCACTCCAGCTAAAGTGGCCGCCACCAGCGTCATCACCATTGTGAAGTCCTCTGGGAATTCTTACTCTTAACACAGGCAATAAAACATTGCTTGAGAACCCAAATCCCATCTCACCTTGTCAAAACCTACAAGCCACGCACCAGATAGCAGTTTCCCAAAGACTTCGCTATTCATCAGTATGAGGCTACCGATGTGAACCTGTCGCTTCCAACAAGAAGATGTTGGATCCATAAGTCTGAAAATAGTTTAATTAAGGAAAGTAGGGGGTTTTGTCTTAAAGTAAACCTGCCACAAAGTATGTTGACTATAATTCTGATTATATTTTGTACTGGTTGTTTAGCTAGCTAATGCAAAATCTTATCGTTGTTATTAATAGTAAGGAAATATTTAACATTCCGTCTCGGAGAGGATCTATAAACCCAAAGTCGTTATATAACATTAAGTTAATATTTAATTTATTTTCACAATATTTATTCTAATAAAAATGCTACAGATTATGTATATGACAGGTTTACTTTAGGAAACCACTTACAAGCTATGTTTTTTTTCCTATGTAAGAAAGTGCCACGTATTTATGACAAATGAATCTTTTTTTATACACAGGACTTGTTAGTTCTGGTGGAGTTTGGTTCAGGATTTATGGTCCGTAGGATTTTGATCCCAAAAGAAAGTTGAAGTAGTTTAAAAAGATAACTTTCAAAAAGGTAAAGTGAATGTGAAACGGGAAAGGAAAACAGGATGTTGGAAACTCGAATGTGAAAGGGGACTTTGACAAGTCAGAGAGGAAGGAAAAATATTGAAGAATTGTGAAGGTTAAATTAAGGGAAAAGGTTGATTATGTGATAGATGTTGACTGTTCTGTCGGAAGAGGGATAGGGGTACATAAATCTCGGGATCCAGATCAGGTGCTTCCCAAAACAGAGCATGAAAACTTCTACTTTGACAGTAGAGGTTGGCAAACTCTTTCTATCAAAACGGCCAACAAGTGAAAAGTTGTTCATAAACCTTCCATAGTTGTTGGTCGAATGCTCATTTGGCTGACAGCCATTCCTCCCCACTCCCCTATTCAAATTCATGCTCAGGACAAGTGTTCATGTGTTTTCAATAGGGAGAGAGGAGTTGGCTCCTGCCAGATGCCATCATAAGAATCGCTGTTGTAATCTAGACTGCTCAATTCTTCGTTCCCCATTTGGTGGGTGAAAGTTGGCCTCTCCCACAGAAATTATCAGTTTCAACGACTTTGATCTGTGTATTGGAAGCTTAATTCTTAGATTAAAACGCACTGTGTGCACATACCCTATTTTGTTTTATGCAGTTTTGCCATAGAACTACGTGCAAATCCTTATGTCGGCAAAGTCAATGAAAATCCTGAGGTTTTGTTCTTCTTCTTTCTTCTTTTTTTTTTTTTTTTTTTTTTTTTTTTTCTCCCTTGCAGATTTAGTGCAGAAATATACCTGAGGATGTCAATTCTTTGTTTTTGCAGCGTTTTTTCACCCCAGAATGCATGAAAAACGCATTAAAAAAAATGCACGTTTTTTTTCTGCCACGAGATGCAGATTTGGTGCAGACGTTCCTGCCACATAGCCTTACAGTCTTAATTTATCACTATAGTTTTTGCTGTTTGATAAATCTGGCGTATCTTTAGACATTCTAGTCTAATTTTGCATCACTTATTTATTGGATTACTTTCTGTTCAGTATTTTGGTGCATTTTTGGCACACTTTTGTTGCTTTTTTTGCTAATTTTCCATTTGGACAAGGTAAAAAAGATGTGTCCAAAAAGCTTAATAAATATGGTGTAAGTCATGACTGACACTTTTTTTGTTCTGGAGCCACTTAGGTTGATAAATCTCCCTCGTAGTGTCAAGCAAGAATTTTAGCATGCTTTACATCTTGCTACACTAAAGACTGCCATACACATTAGATAACTAACGGCTATCTTTTCCGACTCCTCCATAGAGAGGAACGCTATGCTCAGCTGAGCCCTATGTGTTCTCTATATATTTAAAGGAATGGGAAAAAAAAATACATGTTTAAACCCGAGAAAGAACACATCAAAAGCACTTGACTTTTACTCAGCATTTTTCATGCGAACAATGTTTTTTACTGACAAAAGGGCTGCAAATACCCAACATGTGCACATACCCTAGGATATATTATTCGCTGAAAGTCATAAGGCCGGATCCTTCTCTACTCCAATATCATTTGGTGAAAGGCTCCCAGATACAATCAGGTCAGACAGTTTAACGTGTATGGAGACCGTTAAAGAGGTTGTCCACTACTTTGACATTGATGGCCCAGCCTTAGGATAGATCAACAGTGTGTGATTGGCTGTGGTCCAACTCTGCTCCCCCACCGATCAGCAGGCTGACGGAAATGCTCAGTTCTGGAGCTGTCCATTCCTCTGACGTTGGCCGGCTACTGCATATTCGCCTCCCAATAGGAGGTGGATGTGCAGTTCCCGGTCGCAGCCACTATCAGTAGCCGGGGCAGCTCCGGAACTGAGCATTTCCGGCTGCCGGCAGTGGCATCGAGAAGAGCCGATTGTCCGACACCCGGCATCCTCACCAATCAGACATTGATGGCCTATCCTAAGGATAGACCATTAATGTAAAAGTAGTGGACAAACTCTTTAAGCCTCTTAGGGTAGGGATTGAAGTAGAGGCACTGTAGAAGTATAAGCCGTATTTAGGTGTTCCTCCCTTCTAATGGGCTTGGGAAACCCAGGCGTATAAAGATTCCACCCAACCAGCCCATCCCCTGAAAACCAAGACTGGGTACTTGGATACTGATGGGGACATATACTTTTAATAAATACATTTTGATTGTTTTCGGTGATATAGGCAATTGTCCCTATGGTTGTATTGACTGGAAGTTGAAAGGCAGCCTTTGATGCATTTGGTTAATCTCCATTTTCAGCATCAGTCTCCTCCTTTACCGTGCTATTTTCAGCTTGGGTTCTGGACAGGACAAAAGGCAACGAAATATATATATATATAATATATATATATATATATATATATATATATATATATATATATATATATATATATATATATATATATATATAATCTAAAACATGTCATGTTTTACTCACGATGGCCCCTGCAACAGTGACCATTGGCAGAAACGACTTACTGGATGTTTGGATAACAACGCAGGAATAAAAAGTGGCTCATACTAGGGCAAAAAGTAGGAAGGGATACTTAGACAAGTGAACAGTAAGAAGGTGGACCCAAAATCTTATAGGACACATCGCTAGAAGCAAACTCCACCAGGAACCCAAAATCATCGATGGTCACGTAGTGTCCTGGTTAGGGGACTCATGCTGATGCATACTGATACTGGTGCAAGGTACTTTAATGTCTTTTGGACATCACGCTATAGAATTACTGTAAGTTTTAAAGTGGCCAGTTTCGGGCATATGACAAGAACCCCGCTCCCGTGTGTAATATTACCTATGGCGAGATGGGTCTGCTCCAATCTTCGGGAGAAACTCTAAAAAACAAAAAAAATCTTTATTAGCTGCTCAATAAAAAATAAATCAGTTTGACAAAATGTGGGACAGAGAATTCACAATGCTGGGGAGGGAAGGGGCGAGTCACAGACCTCAGTTTTCCAGGCCATTTCTCTCTGATTATCCCGGTTGCCCTTATTTGCTTTCTTATTTATGTTTGAGACGTTTATTTTTCTGCATATTTATATATTTTTATTTTAAAGAATTTAGGGTAAAGGGTGGGAAATGCTTATTTTAAATGTTTGCTATGTCTCATAGGATGATTGATTTCTGTTAATGGTTATTGATAATGATAGCATTATTACTTGAGCATATAATTAGTGGGATTCATAGATTCCAATGTAAGTGACAGGCACAAGTCCAGACACTTTGAACTTTTATTTACATCATGCTATGGATATTATTATTATTAGGAATCGGATACTTTATACCTGATTACTGGGATCGGTAACCTACTGAGCAATACACAGGAGTTTTAGAGGCTAATTTTTATCAATAGTTCTACTGTTTGCCATAGGTCGGTGGGTTCATCGGAAAGCCAGGCTTCAAAACGTTAGATGGGTTGTACGAGATTGGAAAAAAAAAAATTGGTCTGTTTCAGAAACTGCTCCGCTTTTGTCTATAGACTGTTTTTAATATTACAATCCACTTGAAGGCAGATGATCTGCAATACTAGGCAGAGCCTATAGAGAAATTTTGGCGCTGGTTCTCTGGGGGAAGGAATTTAAAGGGGTTGTCCACTACTAGGATGACCCCTTATGATTCCACATGTTTCTCCGAGGTAAAATTAATAAAGACTATACTCACATCCCATACTGGCACCTTTCCAGCGGTATCCAGAATCGCGGTGCTGGGGCTCACGTGAGGTTGTGATATCACGCAAACCCTGAGCCCAATCAACGCTGGGTCCTTCTCCCCGCCTTTGGACCACACAAACAATCAACAGGAAGGGATTGCAGCAGCTGGGCAGGAAGTGAGCGCAGCCGCTAGGCTCACTTCCTGTTGATTTAACTTATTTGGTCCAAAGGCGGGGAGATGATCTTCAATACTAGGCAAAGTCTATAGAGAAAAGTGGCACTGTCTCTCTGGTGGAAGGGATTTAAAGGAGTTATCCACTACTAGGAATACCCCTTCTGATTCCACATGTTTCTCTGAATTAAAATAATAAAGACTATATTCTTGTACCAGCACCTTTCCAGCTGTGTCCAGGATCGTGGTGGCGGGGCTCACGTGGGATTGTGATATCATGCGAACCTCGCATCCAATCAGATCTGGCTTCCTTCTCCCCGCCTTCACACCAAACGACTAATCAACAGGAAGTGAAAGCAGTGGCTGTGCTCAGTTCCTATTGATTAATTTATGTGGTCTGAAGGCGGGGAGAAGGAAGCCAGATCTGATTGGAAAGGGATCTCTTTTTCATTGCTTTGGAAGCAATTACAAATATTGCAGAGCAAAAATGTCACTCTTTGCATTTGCCCTTAGTCCCCATTGTAGGCCTGCTTGGTGCACAGGAGGTACTTTTTTTTTATTTATTAACCCTTGAATACACCAGAGCTAAAAACTGCACTGTTGCATTCATGAAACATTTATTTTGATCATAAGCAAAAGTCAAAGAAGTCAGTTTGTCTACTATATCCCCCCAAAAACATGTGCCTATATAGTGCATATAACTTATGCCAACCTGCAAATTCCAGCTGCTGTACTTTGGAGTATTTTACTAGCAGATATGGCTTCCTTGACAAGAGAAGGGTTAACTAATCTAATTTGCTTCTAAATTTCTCGTTTCTGAGCGCTGGCTAACCGTCCATGGCTTATTCAGTGGTTGCCCACCTTCTTTATCGATCTTTTTTACCAGCTGAGGTGTGTGGCATATTTCAGGTGTAGTATCTGTGTGTGGGTCAGATACAAGTGCACAGTACTTATTCTGTATTATGAGTCACATGTATTGAACATTTTCATATATCTAATATATGTGTGTATATAAATATAGTGAATGCTATTTATTTTTCTGAAGCATTTTAAAGTCCCTTTATAAGTGTATTTTATATTGTTCGAATAAAGCATTTTTTTTCATGTAAATTTGTGTGCTTGTCTCTAAAGTTTATCTGTTTACGCAATATAATACTTCATTATATGCTTCTGTTCTTTTGTTCCTGATTTCTGGCATCTATGCTCTGAATGCATAACCCAAATTCTATACATCTGCGATTGACTCCTACCATGTTTTCCCAAAATATAAGACTGATCCAAGAATAAGGCATAGTAGGAATTTTTTGGCCTTTTTAAAGCCTGCTTAAAGTATAAGCTCCACTTCAAAAATAAGCCCTAGTTACAGTTCAATAAAGAAGTGTCCAAGCAGCTAGAAAAGTAAAAAAGAAAAATACAGCAGGACACTTCATTAAAGAAAACAGACACCCCCCCCCCCAAAAAAACAAAACAGAAAGACCCCTTAAAAAAAAAATCACACTTGTCAGACCCCAAACACCTCCATCTGGCAAGTGCTGATGGTGGATGGGCTCTCCCAGGTCTCTCTTTGTAATTGTCCAGGCAGCTAAAAAAAAGAATACAGCAGGAAAGTTCATTAAAGAAAGCAGACCCCCCCAAAAGAAAGCAGAAACCCCCCTCCAAAAAAAAATCGCACTTGCCAGACCCCGAAGAACTACAGCTGGCAAGTGCTGATGGTGGATGGGCTCTCCCAAAGAGATCTGTGTCGCTGTCGGGTCCCGCGCTGTAAGGGTCCAGGCAGCAAAATTAAGTTAAAGAATACAGCAGGACACTTCATTAAAGAAAGCAGACAACCCCAAAAGAAAGCAGAACCCCGCCCCCCCCCAACAAAAAAGAAATTGCACTCCCAGACCCCGAACAACTACATCTGGCAAGTGCTGATGGTGGATGGGCTCTCCCAAAGAGATCTGCGTCGCTGTCAGGTCCCGCGCTGTAAGGGTCCAGGCAGCAAAATAAGTTAAAGAATACAGCAGGACACTTCATTAAAGAAAGCAGACAACCCCAAAAGAAAGCAGAACCCCCCCCAACAAAAAATAAATTGCACTCCCAGACCCCGAACAACTACATCTGGCAAGTGCTGATGGTGGATGGGCTCTCCCAAAGAGCTCTGCATTGTCAGGTCCCTCGATGTTCCGCTCATGCACACACACACAGCCAATCCCAGTATCGCTCCACTTTCACACACAATTCTGATCGCAGTATCACTCCACTCTCACTAATTCTGCGTGACTGATACTGCTTCCAGCCAGCTGGAATGGTGAACACTGGAACGCAGGGGGACATGACCGCAACGGAGCCCACTTGCAACTCTACATGTTTAGGGTCTGGTAAATGCAATTCTCCTGGGGGGTGACTGCCTTCTTTTGGGGGTAAACTTAGCAGTACATAGGGAATAGCCGTATTTCCCCAAAATTAAGACCCACCCCATAAATAAGCCATAGTGCGTTTTTCATGGCAAAATATAATATAAGAACTGGTCTTGTTTTCGAGGAAACCGTATGAAAATAAGTAACATTTTGCATCATAGTATAAAGTAGGGATACAGGTGCATAAAGAACAAAACTTTTGTAATTACATTGACGCATAGAAAGTGTTGTGATATATTCGATCTATACAAACACGGTGCAAACTCAGCCTAATGCACAACAAACAGGAATTTTCAACAAAAGAATTTATATCAATAGTTTGATATAAAGAATAGTTCAAATCATGTCATCTTATTACTACACAATACAGGTAAAATATATCTTTGTACCGTGTTAGCCAGTAGAGATAAAAAAAAAAGTTTGTTTAAAGGAACTGAGTGTTCTCAGTGGTTGATACCATTTAATGGCTAACTGAAAAGATGGTAATAATAGCAAGCTTTCCAGACTACTCAGGTCTCTTCTTCAGGCACGAAAGGTACTACACAATATTTACCTTAAAAATCCTCATTTAGAAAAACTTTTTTTTTTTTTTTACCAACTTGCTAAAACTTCTGTTCAGTATTTATTCTATTTAAAGCTGGATGAGAACTGAATATAAATATTAAACATCCTAACAGGGGTGATCACAGTTTCCCCAACCTCCTCAATGGTATTTTCACATGTGATCGATATGCTGCTGATTTTCTTGGTTGGAAGTCCATACACTCCTCACAATGTTATATTTTATATATTTCCATGGGACAACAATGAAGATATGACCCTTTGATACAATGTATAGCTGTCAGTCTCCAGGTTGTATAACAGTGTAAATTTAGTGTGCAATATAAATAATGTAACACACAGCCATTAATGTCTAAACTGCTAGCAACAAAAGTAAGTACACCCCTAAGAGAAAATGGACACATTGTGCACAAAGTGTGAATATTTTATGTGGCCACCATTATTTTCAAGCACTACCTCAACTCCCTTGGGCGTGGAGTTCACCAGAGCTTCACAGGAGCTGCTGGATCCTCTTCCATCCTCCATGGCTACATCACAGAGCTGGTGGATGTTAGAAACCTTGTGCGCCTCCACCTTCTATTTGAGGAAGCCCCACAGATGCTCAATAGGTTTTAGGTCTGGAAATATGCTAGTCCAGCACCTTTACCCTCAGTTTCTTTAGCAAGGGAGTGGTTGTCCTGGAGTTTCGTTTGGGGTCATTATCATGTTGGAATGTGGAGGGAGAGGATCATGCTATTCTTCAGTATGTCACAGTACATGTTGGCATTCATGGTTTCATCAATAATTAGTAGCTCCCCACAGCCGGCAGCACTCATGCAGCCTTAAACCATGACACTCCCACCACCATGCTTGACTGTAGGCAGGACACACTTGTCTTTGAACTCCTCATCTGGTTGCCGCCACACACACTTGATACCATCTGAACCAAATATGTTTATCTTGGTCTCATCAGACCACAGAACATGGTTCCAGTAATCCATGTCCTTAATCTGCTTGTCTTCAGCAAACTGTTTGGGGGTTTTCTTGTGTATCGTCTTTAGAAGCAATTTGCTGACAGGCGGACTTCAACCCCCACCCCTGTAACCTCTGCAGCAATGCTGGCAACACTCCTACGTCTATTTTGAAGAGACAACCTTTGGATATGACACCGAGCATGTGTACTTAACTTCTTTGGTCAACCTTGACGAGACCTGTTTTGAGTGGAACCTGTCTTGTTAAACTGTTGTATGGTTTTGGCCTCCGTGCTGCAGCTTAGGTGTTGGCAATCTTCTTATAGCCTAGGCCATCTTTATGTAGAGCAACAATTTTTTTTTTTTCTTTTTCAGATCCTCAGAGAATTCTTTGCCATGAGGAGCCATATTAAACTTCCAGTGACCAGTGTGAGAGAGAGTGTGAGAGAGAACACCAAATGTAACACACCTGCTCCCCATTCACACCTGAGAGCTTGTAACACTAATGGGTCACAGGACACTGGTGAGGTAAAATGGCTAATTGGGGACAGATTGGCCAGGATTTCCCTTACACATGGATCCTGATTACATTCAGCAAAACAGAGAAGCACTTTCACCGCTACATGTACTAATAAAAAAAGACAATACCAATTACATACAGGTGTGTGTTATCTGTGAAAGTCACTTAAACCCTTGAACTAATTGCCTGGTTTAGATCAGAGAATGTTTTTCCCATCATGAGTCCTTGTTTGTGTTTTGTTCCTGTAACCATCACTCCCTTATTTTGGTTATTTCCCATATATCACCCCCAATTTCGAGATTTCCCATAAGGTCCTATGTGAGATAGTCCAGCACTATGTGGGTTGGGACCCTTATTCTGCTGATGATGTAACTCTTTACAGCGGCTGCTGTGTACTCAAATGGGTTTCCCATCAAGCTTCATGGAAGTTGGTGTAGTTGGGAGAAGCTGGATTGGCCCATCTAATCTTGGCTCATGGCTCTCTCGCTCCTGGCTTGAGACCACATGCTCCTGACACTGCTTTAGGATCTGGAGAATACACCTGTTTATCACACTGTTTAGGCAGTTATATAAGGCATTTATTTAGAAAAGAAAAGGAATGCAAGCATTAATTTCATGATTTGCCAGTCTCCACCTTTACTTTCTAGATTTTTACCTTGAATATTCTACTAAGCCTTTTCACCTTCCCACTGCTCTGTGGATGGTAAGGAGAATGGAAAGCCACTGATCCCCCAATACTGTAAGATCTCTATAATGACCTCTGCTACAAAATATGCACTTTTACCACTCCAAGAATCCCATTTTTACAGATCACCTCCATCATGGTTTTTTCAGCAGTAACATAGTTTTCTGCACTGGATATGCCTCAGATCAATCCAGAAAAGTTAACAGAACACACCCAAACTCATATAAACGTAGTCATAGTAGATATATATGATCAATCTGCAATCTCTGGAGCAGTGGAGTGGATGAGGAGTGTGTTTCTGTGAGATTACATTATTTCCTCCTTGCTCATGTTCAGTGTCCTTTGTCTCACCATGCTTATTCTAATGAATAGCAGCCATTTTACTTGAACACATCAGACTACCCCCTAGGGTAGGGGTAGGGAACCTTTTTTCTGCTGCGGGCCATTTGGAAATGTCTACCAACCTTCGGGGGCTGCACAAAACTATCAACTTGAAAATTACCCTAATATATTTGGACAAACCACTCCCTGTGGCGGCTGGAGCTTCTACTCTTTGTTGCGGCTGTGGTGTTCGGTGATATTGATCTTGTTGCTTCTCACAACTGCTTTTCCAGGTTTGACGGTTGTATATACATTACAGGAGGGGATATATAGATCACTGGGGAGTCTGTGGGGCATAGACATCAAAGGAGATTCTGAGTGCAAATACATCACTGGGGAGGGCTGGGAGGAATAGACATCACTAGCAAAGCAATGGGGCATAGACGTGGCTGTGGGCATAACAAAAAGACTGCTGGAACATTATTGTAAATGTGAACAGGGTGCTAGCCAAAATATACACAATCTATATGAAGTGAAAGCTGCACACCAAATTCAGAGAAATATGAACAAGCATAACTGCTTTATAATACATAAGGAATGAAAAATACAATTAGCCATATGAAAAATGAAATGTGACATTGCATAACCGCTGAGGATTATTTGAAAAAGATATTTAGCTAATGCATTGATCAATTCATTACTGTCCCAAACCACTTCATGGTAATCTCTTATTAATGGGGTCCCTAACGAAATGTTACCTCTCTTTGTGGTTAAAACCTGCTAGTGTGTATGGGTCCCTAACCAAATGTTACCTCTATATGCGGTTAAAACCTGCTATGAATTGATCAATACATTAGCTAAATATCTTTTTTTTTTTTTTTTTTTTCAAATAATCCTCAGCAGTTATGCAATGTCACATTTCATTTTTTCATATGGCTAATTATATTTTTCATTCCTTATGTATTATAAAGCAGTTATGTTTATTCATATTTCTCAACTTGGTGTGCAGCTTTTACTTCATATAGATTGTGTATATTTTGGCTAGCACCCTGTTCACATTTACAATGGTGATCCAGCAGTCTTAGGCTATGTGCGCACTAGAGCAAAATACCCGCGGATTTACCCGCGGATTTGCCGCGGAAATTTCTTGAGAAATGTCTGCAATCTTTGTGCAGACATTTCCCATGAAATTCTATGAGAAAAAAAAAAAGCTGTGCGCACTGGTGCGGATTTTTCTCAAGAAAGTTTCGGTGCGGAAATTTCTCGAGAAACTTTCTTGAGAAAATGAACATGTCCATTAAATCCGCAGGTATCCCGCGGATTTCTGCAGTACAGCCTGCAAAAATCCGCAGGGAACCACCCGCGGGAAAATCGCGGCAATTTCGCGGTAAATCCGCATGCGGTTTTGCCGCGGATTTTTTCCGGAGTTCAGCAAATCTTCACTCCCAGAAGTTTCTCGAGAAGATTTTCTCGAGAAACTTCACATCTCTAGTGCGCACATAGCCTTATGCAGTTTTTTTCTGTCTGAGAACCCAGGCCCGCCCTTTAGCCACGTTTTTTCAATTTCCTATATAGCCAGGTCCTTGGCTTCCCAAACACAAGCAGGTTTTAACCACATATAGAGGTAACATTTGGTTAGGGACCCCATAAATTAGAGATTACCGTGAAGTGGTTATGGCGCAGTAATGAATTGATCAATACATTAGCTAAATAGCTTCTTTTTTTTTTCTTTCTTTCAAATAATCCTCAGCAATTATGCAATACCAAATTTCAATTTTTCATATGGCTAATTGTATTTTTCATTCCTTATGTATTATAAAGCAGTTATGCTTGTTCATATTTCTCTGAATTTGGTGTGCAGCTTTCACTTCATATAGAGTGGCTGTGGGCATAGAGATCACTGGGGAGTACATACATCACTGAGGGTATATACATAATTGATGGGGAGCACAGACCTAGCTGCGGGGCATAAACATTGCTTGAAAGGGCTGAAAAGAATATACATCACTAGGGAAGCAGCGGGGCATAGACATCAGTGGGGGTACATGCATCACTGGGTGGCACAGACATCCCTGGAGGTATATACATCAATGGGATGCACAGACATAGCTGGGGGACACCAACATTGCTTGGGGTATATACATAGCTGGGGGCACAGACAGCCAGGGGCTTGATGGGGGGGGGCACAGATAGCCATGGGGACGCTGAAGTTGCTCAGACAGCCAAGGGGATGCTGGAGGGGCACAGATAGTCCTGGGGGATGTCGGAGGGGCACAGACACACCTGGGGGACGCTGCGGGCACAGACAGAGGCTGAGGGATGCTGAGGGCACAGAGAACACTGCATGCACAGAAAGCACTGGGGGAGGCTGGGGGGCACAGAGATCACTGGGGGAAGCTTGGGGCACAGAGAACACTGGGGTGGCTGGGGAACACAAAGAGCACTGGGGGAGGCTGGGGGCACCGACAGACCTGGGGGAGGCTTGGGTCACAGACAGACCTTGGGTAGGCTGCAGGCACAGAAAGTGCTGAGGGAGGCTGGGGTCACAGACAGACCTGGAGGAGGCTGAGTTCACAGACAGACCTTGGGTAGGCTGGGGTCAAAGACAGGCCTGGAGAGGCTGGAGTCACAGACAGACCTGGGGGAGGCTAGGGGTCGTAGACAGACATGGGGGAAGCTGCAGGCACAGAGAGAACTGAGGGTGTCTGGGGACACAGACAGTCCTGGGGGAGGCTGGGATCACAGGCAGACCTGGGGGACGCTGGGATCACAAACAAACCTGGGGGAGGCTGGGAGCACAGACAGACCTGGGGGAGGCTGGGAGCACAGACAGACATTGGAGAGGCTGGGGGGTCACAGACAGAACTGGGGGATGCTACAGGCACAGAGAGTTCTGAGGGTGGATGGGGAGACACAGACAGACCTGGGGTAGGCTGGGAGCACAAGCAGACCTGGGGGAGACTGGGATCACAGACAGACCAAGGGGAGGCTGGAATCACAGGCAGACCTGGGGGAGGCTGGGATCACAGACAGACCTGGGGGAGGCTGGGATCACAGACAGACCTGGGGGAGGCTGGGATCACAGACAGACCTGGGAGAGGCTGGGATCACAGGCAGACCTGGGGGAGGCTGGGATCACAGACAGACCTGGGGGAAGCTGGGGTCACAGACAGAACTGGGGGAGGCTGCAGGCACAGATAGCACTGAGGGAGGCTGGAGGCACAGACAGACCTGGGAGAGCTGGGGTCACAAACAGACCTGGGAGAGGCTGGGGTCACAGATAGACCTGGGGAAGGCTGGAGTCACAGACAGACCTAGGGAAGGCTGGGGACACAGACAGACCTGTGGGATCTGGGTTCAGAGAACGCTGCTGGCACAGAGAGACCATGCGGGTACAGAGATCGTTGCGGCCACAGAGAGACCCTGTGGGGACAGAAAATATTGTGGGCACAGAGAATGCTGTGGGGACAATGAAACCTGGGGGAGGATAGGGCAGTTGCTCCATTTCTGTTGGACTGGAGCTCACCTTGCACTTACTCCGCCTACCCAGTGTGGGGACGTAGTCCTTCTTTAGAGAAATCGCAGGGTTCAGCATTGAACATGCTGTGCGGCGTTTTAAAGGGCTAGCACCAGCAAGATGCGGCTGCCACCCCAACTGTGCGGTCCCTGGGAATCTGTCAGAAAAAGTCTTTGCGGGCCGCATATGGCCAATGGGCCGGAGGTTCCCCACCCCTGCCCTAGGGGAATCTCAGCATTTAACATTCTTTTGCAATCCATTTCTTCACATTATCTGAACACTCATCTCTATCGCTATCTTTCATTTGGGTTTCTGTATCCATTTACTATAGCAAGTCTCCATACTTACTAACTACCTCAGAGCTTGTATCAGTGCTAGCACACATTTTTCTATGTAGGTAGGCACCAAAGCCAGGATTCTATAATATTCATAAAACGTTATATACAAGTCACCAAAGCCACTTTAAACCCTACATGTACTACAGACAGCCACAGACACAATCCTACAATACAACCAGTCAATGAACTACGAGATATCCCTCTGTTGAGTTGATCAGACTCAACAGTCAACAAGATATAGCAACACAAATAATCATCCAAGTACCACTATGTTTCACAATTACACACTAATCTCATCACATGCGGCCTAGCTAACTGTTCCCAGTTCTTGGACCAGACTATTTAATGCAAAATAAACTCACCTGCATTGGATATAAACCAATTAGAAATAGTAAGGCAAGTGTAAGAATTAAACTTCTTACCTTAAGCTGCAGCTATTAGCATTACTGTTTCTAAAAGATTGATTCTAACTCAAGATCCAGATGGTATAATGCAGTCTGTCCCAGGACTTTTGGCACCAGGCTCTGTGAGTGAAATACACTCCTTCTATGCCTCTGGAACTCCAAATTAATAGGCATTGTTTTACGAGTGCTCGGGAAAGCATTACAGCACACAAGGTTCATATAGCGTCATAGCCAAAGGAAAAATCGGTTCCAACTTATGAGCCAATAGGAACAAAAGGGGCCTAAACAGAAATGTGAAACTTGCCCGCTCATCTTTTGTAAAACACTGTTCTAGAGGCATGATATACCCCTTACAAAAAAAAAATTCAAATGTTGATCAATGTAGATTACATTATTTCTGAAAAAGCAAGCCATTGTTCTCTAATTTTGATCTACAGTGTTTTTATTTACACATATACTGTATATACACAAAAAAAAATTCAAAAAAAATCATATAAAATACAGTATAATAGATACAATGACAACACCTAATACATAATCGGAAACCCTCCTCCTTGAGAAAGCAACAGTACCTTCGCGAAACGCGCGTTGGTGGTGATCCTGTTCCTTGTGGGTATGTGCACTCTGCATTGATTATGTATTAGGTGTTGTCATTTTATCTATTATACTGTATTTTATATGACCAATTTTGTTTGCACATGAGTCCTTTGGGACCCCGGCATACTTGTATGCACTTGCACGTTATTGGTTTAATATCTATTTACTGTTTATATTGACCGGGATACTCCTGTTGCAATACATCTTTTTACTCTGGGTCTTTTTCAATACAGTTTTTATTGGCCTTATCTCTCCCACGGCTACCAGTGACGGACATATATGGACTGAGTCCTATCATATCATTATATCCCTCTGTCCTGTGTTGTGCCTATATACTTTTTTCTTTGATCTGCCTTACCTTTTCCACGGCTACCAGTGACTAATATGCACTGACTGAGTCTTATTATATTACATCCTTTGGTCTTGTGTCCTGCCTCTACATTATTAACTGATTAGCCTTACCCTCTCCACGACTACCAGTGACAGACATATAGGGACTGCATCCTAGTACATTATACTTTTTTGTACTGGGTTATGCTTACGCATTGGCCTTACCTTCTCCACGACTATTTGGGTACGGACACGTATGGACTGAGTACCATTGCATTATATCTTTCTGCCCTGGGTTGTGTGTATACACCTTTTTCGGCCTTACCTTTTCCACGACTATTAGTGGCAGACAAATATGGACTAAGTCCTATCATATCATTATATCATTTTGTCCTGAGATATGCCTATACATTGACAAACCATGATAAGTTTTATACACTCAATGGGGGCACAAGGTATTGACTTATTGGTAGTTGTTTTTAGTTTCCATGCTGTATTGCGTATGTCTTTTCATATAAATAAAAATAATTTTCTTGCATATATACTCGTTGTATCTCCTGTTTTTGTGTCTGTCTGTGCCTATGTCTGTCTGTCTCTTTCTGTCTCTTTCTGTGTGTCTGTCTCTCTATATATGTGTCCACAGACATCTTATTACCTCACATATAAGCTTCTTATACTAACAATTTATTCCTATAGCAACCACTCACAAATGCTATTAATAAGTTGTAGCTCCTATCTGCATTGACTTTAATGGAGACAGGTTTTTTGGAGAGTAACTGTAAAGCGCGGGGTTACATTTTCCTGTCAAAACATAGTCTATGACGTTCCCTGAGTAACATGAGGCGTCTGTGCAAAATTTTGTGATTGTAAATGTGACGGTGCAGATTCCTTTAGCGGACATACATACATACACACATACACATACATACATACATGCATACACTCAGCTTTATATATTAGATGAATTTCAAAGATGACACTCAGATAAGAAAAATATTGTAATTGCTGCATTAAGTGAACTTCTGTGTAATTTGAGTTCTGCCTTCTAGAAACTATGGCCCAAGTAAGAGGAATTGGGCCGCCATCAAAATCAACGTAAAACGTTTATTAATTGTCAATACTTTCTTCAAAATTGAAGTCCAACCCCAGCATTTTCAGTGCCATTTAATTATGGGGAAAAAAAATTGCATTTTTAACACTATTTCAAAATGTGTACTTCAGCTTTAGGATGGACTCACATTTGTTGCATAAATTTCTATAAATGAAAATCGGTTCTCATCTAAATTTTTGGCAGCAAGCCTATGGATCTCTGCAACCCCAATTGATATGAATGGGAAAAGGATTTTTGCCGCTACAAATAATTTACCTTTTAACTGCACAGTCCAAACCTGTTTTCTCTATTACCATTGTGTTGGGTCTGGTAACTGCTTCGTAGGTCAGTTGCACCATTTCTGCATACTCAGTAAGCTACTGTATTTAGTACTGTGATTACGAAAATGAAAGTGCAAGCAAGTAATCAAGGGCATTGCATCCTCAATTCAGTCTCATTAGGTGATTGACGGGACTTGGCCACAATCTGGCACTTGAAAACATTTTTTAGACTTGTAACTGGAAAATTAGTTGTTATTCATGACATGTTAAAGGGGTTTTTCTACTTCTTTTTCACCCCCTTGCCATATACTTGTATTGGATTTATAGCTTCTATGAGTGCATCTCAGCGGGGATCACGTAGTACTGGATTGATATACAGATTCTTATTCTTATGTTATGTCTGATACTTCCTTTTCCAGCACAGAAATCAGACAAAATAAAAGGAATCCGTCACTGGGCTCCTGATGGTGAGTGTGGACATTTTGGAGTAAATCCCAATTCTGCCTATGCGAGGGCGGTGCATGCACTCCCACGGTCACAAGAAGAGCACAGGATGCGAGGGCGCATGCATCGCCCTTGCGTAGGTCACAAAACGTTAAGATGATGTCACACTGTCTTCAGAAAGATGGCGCCGGTGTGAAGCCCTACAGGTGCGGTGCAGCAGTGTATTACCCTTAGGGACTCCACGGGATGGGACGGTCTGGTCACAGGTAGGGAACCTTCGTTTTGGGATTCGTCGTGACGCCACTCTCAGAATTGCGGTCAGTGAGGACCGCCACTGCAGGTTAAGGGATGCCTGGGGCTGATGGTGGGTGCAGTCGGTTGTAATAGCCTCCTGAGAGTAAGGCAAGCCCCAGGTCCCTGTGTACGTGTGTGGGACCACAGGTCGCAGAATGACTCAAACACAGTCCAAGAAGTCTTTTAACGTGTTTACTCACTGTTTGGAGGTCACGGTGAGATGCCCTGGCGGCACTGTGATAACCAGGTGGAACCAGGAATTCCAGGAGGCCGTTCTGAGGGTAGCTGTCCACTCGCCCTCCTTGCACTCTTTTTTTGTTTGGGAGGATCCCTTGCTTGAAGCGTGGTAGGACTCCTCCAGGGAAGCTGTTACTACCCTGCTCCCCTCTCTCTGGCCCGTCTGCCGGCAGCGTGGCCTTGGTGGGATGGCTTCGGGCCCTGTCCCCTTATGGGCCTGGTGATTGCTGCTTGGCTCGAGCTCTGTGTAGTAGTGGTGAGGGCATGAAGTACCCCCACCTGTAGGTTAAGCAGCTCTGGATGATTTGCTGCCTGTACTGGGGATCTGTTTCCCCTTGCGTGCTCGGATACCAGGATGTCCGTACTCAGCCACCCCTCTCTCTGGATGTCTTTCAGGCCGACCCACGGTACCCTTTCTCCCCCGCTTCCAGCTACTGCACTCCTCAGGACCTGGCCGACACCAGAGCCCCCTCTCTGCTTCCTTCCACACCCTTCAACCTCCAGACTCCTTCTCCACTTCCTCTCTCCTGCTTCCTAGCAACCAGCCTCTGAACACACCCCTAGCTGGGAATTGAAAGTTAACCCCTACTGGCTACCCAAGGGTCCCTTCTAGTGGTGTGGGAGACCTGGTCACTATGTGTTTGTGTGTGCACCTCATCCTGGCCTTTGGAAATTACCTGGAAGCATTGTCCCCGCATGGGTGCAATACTCTGTGGTGCCTGACCAGGTCAGGGGCGCCACATTCCCCCTTAGTTATCATCAGCACGTCCTCGGGCTGCAAAGACAAGAGAAAAAGGTAAATACAAACTTTTCCCACACAGGGGCAATCATTTACATTTAAACATACCAGGTACCATTTCACCACCAACTACCCACATGTCCGAAACCCACCCAAAAAAACTCCAGGAGGTAGGTCGCCGGTCCTTTTGGTGACCAGGTCTGGGCCATCACATTCCCCAGACCTTTCCTCCAATCTTCCTCTCCTGAGGAGAGTGGTGTAAGGTAGGCCCCATAAACAGGCGTACCCGCTTCCGAGTGTTGGAGGGCAGGCCCCATAAACAGGCGTGCCCCTGGTTGGTGCAGAGCCATGCCCCTCAACAGGCAGACCCTGTGGTTGGTACCAAGGAGGTAACTTTTTACAATGCAAGAGTTTGTGGTTAAAGCCAGTTCATAACCGGTGGTCCATTTTTTAAAGTGCACGTGAAGTAGTGCAAAGAAAACATTTTAAAGAGGTCTCACAATAGTCCTTGTGGGCACATTTCACTTAAACGTTACCTAACTGTAAACAGGTTAAACATTACATTTCATACCGTCACTTTGAACTAAACTGTACTTTCTCTATAGCGTAATGGGAGCTGACCAAAGTTGCTGCGGGTTGACCTACGCAGTACTATACTGTCATCTGTCTGAGGTTGTATCCTCCCACCCGATGTACGTGTCTCAATGTGAATAATAGGTGTACTAGGTATTGATACCAGTGCATGGTCTTCTGCTTCAGCTACATTTGGCTCTTCCAGGTTCTGAACAGGTTCTTCTGGTTCTCTTACTTCTCTAGATTGAGGGAATGTAATGACTGGAATAACTACTGCTCCATTGTATTGAGGCCAACTTGCTGGGAAATCTCCAAGTACAGTATGGATCATCTTTTCTTTTGGTTCTTGAACTGGCAAAGGGTTGGGAATTTCTTCAGGGGTTCTTAGTTGTTCAGGACATTTCTTTAGGCGATCTCTAGAAACGACAGCTGTTGTTTTTCCTCCATCTTTGCTGATAAGGCATGTCTTTTCACTGCTAAGCGTCGATGGTAACACAGTATAGGGTTCTTCTTCCCAGTGATTGTCAAGTTTATGATGTCTTCTCTTTCTCTTGAGAACTATATCTCCTGGCATCAAAGGAACAGCATGTGCTTTTCGATTGTAGGCTTTTTCTTGTTTCTCACGCTGCTGAGTCAGGCTTCGCTCCACACACTCTTGTACTTTCTTGTATTGGGCTTGGCGGTTGGAATCCCAATCAGCACCTTGTAGATGGTCTTCAGGGGTCTCAACTCCCATTTCCAGATCTACTGGCAATCTCCCTGGTCTGGCCCTCATCAGGTATGCCGGTGTGCAGTTCGTGGAACTCACAGGGATGTTGTTATACATGTCCACTAGATCGGGCAGTTTTTCCGGCCACCGACTTCGTTCTTCTAGTGGGAGAGTCTTCAGAAGGTCGAGAATGATGTGGTTCATCTTCTCACACATGCCATTGGTCTGAGGATGGTAAGGCGTGGTACGGATCTTCCTGCAGCCGTAAAGGTTGCAAAACTCCTTAAACACTTCAGCTTCAAAGGCTGGTCCTTGGTCAGTGAGCACTTGATCTGGGTAGCCATGTGGTCGACAGAAATGTGTCTGGAAAGCTTTGGCTGCAGTCTGACCGGTCAAGTCCTTGACTGGTACTACCACCAGGAATCTGGAGTAGTGGTCAACCATAGTGAGAGCGTAGTTGTAGCCTTGTCTGCTGGGTGCCAACTTTACATGGTCCAGGGCCACGATCTCCAGGGGCCGTTTAGTTTGGATTGGCTGGAGTGGTGCTCTCTGGCTGTGCTGGTCTTTTCTTCTAAGATTGCAGGGCCCGCAGTTTCGACACCACTTCTCTAGGGCAGATCTCATGCCCACCCAGTAGAATCTTACTTTAAGTAGGGCCTCCAGTTTCTTCCAACCAAAGTGGCCTGCACCATTGTGATAGGCTTCTAGCACCATCCTCGTATCCTTCTGTGGTACAATCACTTGCCACACCTTCTCATGCGTCCTCGGGTCAATGATGCTCCTGTAAAGTTTGTCTTGATAGATGAATAATCGACCCCTCTCCTTCCATAGGTACTGTGCCTCAGGTGGGGCTCCTTTGTCAAGGCTGGCGCCAGGCTGGTTGATCAGTTTCTTTACCAAGCCTACCGCTGGATCATTTTCCTGGGTCTCCTTCCAGTTGTAGTGAGGTAGTGGGTTCAGGGTCACCTCTTGGCGGTTGGCACGCAACTGCCGACACTGTTTTGCTCCATGGCGATGGAACGCTGGCAGCTCAATCTCTTCAAGATCATCTACATCTTCACCCTCGTCTGCTAGGTGAGGCATCCTGGACAGAGCATCTGCGTTGCCGTTCTTGCGGCCAGCTCGATACTTGACAGTAAAGTCATAATTCGCCAGTCGGGCTACCCAACGCTGCTCCATGGCACCCAATTTAGCAGTATCCAAGTGGGTCAGGGGGTTGTTGTCCGTGAAGACAGTGAATTTGGTGGCTGCCAGGTAGTGCTTGAACCGCTCTGTGATAGCCCATACCATGGCCAGGAACTCTAGCTTAAATGAGCTATAATTCTCTGGGTTTCTTTCAGTAGGCCTGAGCTTCCTGCTGGCGTAAGCAATCACACGCTCTTTGCCTCCCTGCACCTGTGAAAGCACTGCTCCCAGTCCCACATTACTGGCATCTGTATACAGTACGAATGGCAGACTGTAGTCAGGGTAGGCTAGGATCTCTTCACCCGTCAAGGCCCCTTTCATTTGTCTGAAGGAGTGTTCTTCTGCTTCTCCCCAGTGAAATGGCGGGCCGGAGATCTTTCCTTTCTTCTTTGGGTGGCCTACCAGGAGCTCTTGCAAAGGCGCTGCCATTTTCGTGTAGCCCTTGATGAACCTTCTGTAGTAGCCTACCAAGCCAAGGAACTGACGTACCTCCCGGACGGTAGTAGGTGTGGGCCATTCCTGGATGACTGTGACCTTCTCTGGGTCTGGTGCTACTCCTTCTGCACTGACCACGTGACCTAGGTACTGGACCTTTGGCTTCAGTAAATGGCACTTGGATGGTTTCAACTTCATTCCATATCGGGATAGCGCTTCAAAGACTTCAGCCAGGTGTTTCAGGTGGTCCTCGTAGGTCTTGGAGTACACGATGACATCATCCAGGTAGAGCAGGACGGTTTCAAAGTTGAGGTGCCCTAGGCAGCATTCCATAAGCCTCTGGAAGGTCCCGGGGGCATTGCAGAGTCCAAATGGCATGCTGTTGAACTCACAGAGGCCCATTGGGGTGATGAAGGCCGTCTTCTCCCGATCTTCTTCTGCTACAGATACTTGCCAGTAGCCACTAGTAAGATCTAGGGTAGAAAAGTAGTTAGAGGTTTTCAAGGCAGCGAGGGATTCCTCTATCCTTGGCAAAGGGTAGGCATCCTTGTGTGTTATCTGATTTATCCGTCTGTAATCCACACACATCCTCATCGTGCCATCCTTCTTCCTCACCAGGACCAGGGGAGCTGCCCAGGGGCTGCAACTGTCCCTTATGACTCCTGCCTCCTTCATGTCCTTCAGCATGTCCTTTGTGCGCTGGTAATGGGCTGGTGGAATAGGCCTATGTCTTTCCTTAATGGGAGGATGACTGCCTGTGGGTATGTGATGTTGCACCCCTTTGATCCTACCAAAGTCTAGTGGGTTCTTACTAAAGACCTGCTCGTATTCCTGCACGACCCTGTAAACCCCATGTTTCTGGTAGACGGGTGTAGAGTCGGTCCCCACGTGGAGTTTCTGGCACCAGCCCTCTAACTGCTTTTGGGAGGTCTCGCCCTCTTTTGAGTCAGCTTGTGTCAGGGGACCTACAGGTGTTATAGCGTCATTTGAGCATGTAAACAGTTTGGCTATGGTAGCGTACCTTGGCAGTCTGGCTTCCTCCTCCCCACAGTTCAACACTCGTACAGGCACTCGTCCCTTGTGTACATCAACTACCCCCCTGGCTGTCAGAATCGTGGGCCAGTGGTCTGAATGAGTGGGCTCTAGTACAGCCTGGTAATCCTGTCCTCTGAGACCTACCGCTGCTCTACACCACATCATCATTTCACTCCGTGGGGGTATCACAATGGGGTTAGCATCCATCACCCGCACACTACCAATCTCACCGCCAGTCTGTTTTACCTGTTGCTTCCTCAGGATGATTCGGATCTCCTTTTGCAAGGCTCTTTGCGACCCGCCCTCAGCACCTTCAACAATCTGGTGAAGCAACAACAACACTTCCCCTAGGCAATTTTCTATGACATTAGTACCTAAAATCATTTGCGGGTTCCTTTCTCTAATATCAGTGTCCACAACAATCAGTCCTTGTCCCTTCATTTCCTGCCTTCCCACCTTTATGGTTACCTCTTTGACCCCAATCTGGCCTATAGGTTGTCCGTTGGCAGCATAGATGGTGAGGGAGGGGTCCGGGGGTCGGAGTTCGTCGTCCGACCAAAACCTACGATAAAGGACATACGGGATCGTGGTTACCTGAGAGCCGGTGTCCAATAATGCCGGGGTAGGGATCCCATCCAGGACGATGGACAGGACAGGACGTCCACCCACGTACTGATCACGGCAGCGACCTGGGCCTGATCTTCTTAATCCTGAGGACTGGCCCTCGGCCCCAGGTTTGGCTCGTTTAAAGGGCAAGCCCTTGCATAGTGACCTGCCTCCTGGCAACGACGACAGATGGGTTGTCCAGATGAGTCATAGCGATCACTGCTCCTGCCTCGGGTTGTAGGACCTCTTCTCCTCCGCATCCACGGGACGTCCTCTGGGCTGTCAGCTAGCAGGATCCGATGAGGGACTTTGGTGTCTGAGGGCAACTGCATTGCTTTCAGGATTTGTGCGACATCCTTAGTGAGCTGTTGCACCTGGGAGGATAGTGTATTTATAGTCTCTGCTGGCGCGTTGAGTCCTTTTGCAGTTACCAGGGACTGCGAGGAGGATTCCGCTCCTGCAGCCGTGGAACTGGCAGGCCATGCGGGTGCGACGGGGTCTGTGTCCACAGGAGGTTGGAGTGCTTTCACTGCCCTGTCTTTCAGAATGGCAAAGTCCACGTCAGGGTGTTCCAGGGACCACAGCTTCATCTGCTTCCCATCCTCAGGAGAGCGCAGGCCCCGCAAGAATTGTTCCTTCATCATCCGGTTTCCTTCCTGATCACTGACAGGGTCCACCAGCTTGAGAGCCCGTAGTGCAGCCTGCAGCCTGAGGGCATAGTCTCTTATGCTATCTTGGGGCTTCTGACGGCAGTTATAGAAGTCCGTCCTCAGCTCTCCCTCTGTGCGGTGTTCAAAAGCAGCTGCTAGTTTGGCAAAGATGGTCTCAACAGAGCCCCGGTCATCAGTGGTCCAGGACTCAGCCTCCAACTCTGCTGCTTCAGTCAATTGTCCCAGCACCACAGCGGCCCTCTGCTTACCAGTCATCGCGTGCATGTCTAGCAGGGTGTTGATCTTCTTCTTAAACCCGGTCAGCGTGTCTATTTTACCGGCGTATTGGGGCAGCCATTGCGCTCCTGGGACATACAGTAAGGAAACTGGCATTATGGGGGAGACTTCGGCCGGCGCGGCTGCGACCGCGGCACCGGGCGCTGCTGCGTCCAGCGCGACGGGGGCGGGCATCGCTTGGGCTGCGTCGCCCTGACCAGGGGCATTACCTCCTGCAGCGTCCATTTTTCTTCAAAAAAAAAAAAAAAAACCCAAAATCCCTTTCCACTTCCTGGGTCAGAACGCTCTCCGAATTGTGGGGATTCTGGGGCGGCCACACCTCTTCGTGGGCGGTGCTCTTTTCCCTCGCGCGGGCTGCAGCGCGCGCTTCTGAAGATGGCAATATGGCGGCGGTTCAATTTTTGCGGTCGGACCTCTGAGGCGCACGGTCACCTGTCTGAACAGGTCTAGTCCACATCCTGTTCGTGACGCCAGATATGTAAAGCCCTACAGGTGCGGTGCAGCAGTGTATTACCCTTAGGGACTCCACGGGATGGGACGGTCTGGTCACAGGTAGGGAACCTTCGTTTTGGGATTCGTCGTGACGCCACTCTCAGAATTGCGGTCAGTGAGGACCGCCACTGCAGGTTAAGGGATGCCTGGGGCTGATGGTGGGTGCAGTCGGTTGTAATAGCCTCCTGAGAGTAAGGCAAGCCCCAGGTCCCTGTGTACGTGTGTGGGACCACAGGTCGCAGAATGACTCAAACACAGTCCAAGAAGTCTTTTAACGTGTTTACTCACTGTTTGGAGGTCACGGTGAGATGCCCGGGCGGCACTGTGATAACCAGGTGGAACCAGGAATTCCAGGAGGCCGTTCTGAGGGTAGCTGTCCACTCGCCCTCCTTGCACTCTTTTTTTGTTTGGGAGGATCCCTTGCTTGAAGCGTGGTAGGACTCCTCCAGGGAAGCTGTTACTACCCTGCTCCCCTCTCTCTGGCCCGTCTGCCGGCAGCGTGGCCTTGGTGGGATGGCTTCGGGCCCTGTCCCCTTATGGGCCTGGTGATTGCTGCTTGGCTCGAGCTCTGTGTAGTAGTGGTGAGGGCATGAAGTACCCCCACCTGTAGGTTAAGCAGCTCTGGATGATTTGCTGCCTGTACTGGGGATCTGTTTCCCCTTGCGTGCTCGGATACCAGGATCTCCGTACTCAGCCACCCCTCTCTCTGGATGTCTTTCAGGCCGACCCACGGTACCCTTTCTCCCCCGCTTCCAGCTACTGCACTCCTCAGGACCTGGCCGACACCAGAGCCCCCTCTCTGCTTCCTTCCACACCCTTCAACCTCCAGACTCCTTCTCCACTTCCTCTCTCCTGCTTCCTAGCAACCAGCCTCTGAACACACCCCTAGCTGGGAATTGAAAGTTAACCCCTACTGGCTACCCAAGGGTCCCTTCTAGTGGTGTGGGAGACCTGGTCACTATGTGTTTGTGTGTGCACCTCATCCTGGCCTTTGGAAATTACCTGGAAGCATTGTCCCCGCATGGGTGCAATACTCTGTGGTGCCTGACCAGGTCAGGGGCGCCACACCGGAGATAAGCGCTATGAGCAAGCGCCAATTGCAACACCATCTTAGTGAAGAGATTTAGTAAATCTGTGATATGCTGTAATAAGTGTAAATAATATATGCCGGGTGGAGGAAGGACAAGCAGGCGGAAAGGGGCAGGAATAACTAAAAAAAAACGACCCACCTATTAGATATTCTGCAGCAGCTGCCAATCAAGTAAAAGTGCATTTCACAAACTTTACTTGTCTATATTTTAGAAAGTATATATCTGATCTCAAGAATAAAGGTATGTATAGATCAGCATGATAGCACCAGTAAAGCACTGGCTTTAGTTTATATAGGAAAATCCTGGTGGTTGGTGGTTGATCCTCTTTAAGTGTAGAATCAATTTTTTTCTGTACTAAAGCTCATTAAATAAAATGGGGAAAGCACTTAAAGAAATAGTGAGAATGAAATATTGGGTTTCCCCAGAAAATAAGCCCTACCTCGAAAATAAACCCTAACAGGAATTTTCAGCAAGAGGCTTAAATATAAGCTCTGCCCCAAAAATAAGCCCTTGTCACGGTTGGATAATGAAGTGTCCATGCAGATAAAAAGTTAAAGAATACTGCAGGACGCTTCATTATAGAAAGTAAACACCCACAAAAAAAAAAAGAAGAGAGAAGACCATCATACTCACCAAACTCTGAACGGGAGGACCTGCAGTGGAATGCACAGCCTCACACATTAGATCACACATCAGATCATGCACACACTCAGATCGCACACCCTCACACATCAGATTACACACACAATTACACATCAAATCGCACACACTCATCCCATCTAAAGATACCAATTGATTCCAGACGGCAGAGAATCCTGGAACGCAATGCAGTTGATTGCGAGGACCTGTGGTGGCACGCATAGAGGACCCAGTAGTGGTATGCACAAAACTAGTACCTAATACCGCATAGTGAATTGCTCAAAATGAAAATAAGAACTATTCCTGTACTGCTGTCAATTTCTTCATTCTATCACCCAAAAATCAGAATAAGGTTCAGCTGATATTTATCTTGCACTCTACGCTGAGCACTTACGTTGGGGTTACTGTGTAAATCTCAAAAACAGTGACTCAGACAAAACCTGAGTAAGAAACACTCACAGCAGAGAACACAAGAATTTGATCCCAGCCTTAAGGCCACGTCTCACTAAGCAACATCGCTAGCAACATCGCTGCTGAGGCACGACTTTTGTGACATAACAGCGATGTTGCTGTGTGTGACATCTAGCAACAACCTGGCCCCTGCTGTGAGGTCGTTGGTTGTTGCTGAATGTCCTGGACCATTTTTTAGTTGTTGCTCTCCTGCTGTGAAGCACACGTGTGTGACAGCGAGAGAGCAACAACTGAATGTGCAGTGAGCCAGCTTCTCCGGATGCTGGTAACCAATGTAAATATAACCAAGAAGCCCTTTCCTTGGTTACCCGATATTTACCTTCGTTACCAGCGTCCGCCGCTCTCACGCTGTCAGTGCCGGCTCCCTGCTCCCTGCATACATAGCCAGACTACACATTGGGTAATTAACCCGATGTGTACTCTGCTAGGAGTGCAGGGAGCCAGCGCTAAGCGGTGTGCGCTGGTAACCAAGGTAAATATCAGGTTGGTTACCCGATATTTACCTTAGTTACCAAGCGCAGCATCGCTTCCACGCGTCGCTGCTGGCTGGGGGCTGGTCACTGATTGCTGGTGAGATCTGCCTGTGTGACAAGCTCACCAGCAACCCGTGTAGCGACGCTCCAGCGATCCCTGCCAGGTCAGGTTGCTGGTGGGATCGCTGGAGCGTCGCTTAGTGTGACGGTACCTTTATACTGAAAGTAATCAAAAAATGTTTTGTACCCTCAAATGTTACCAGTAAAACCAATAACTTATTCCGCACAAACCCAGCCCCCACTCAGGTCCGCCATCTGTCACTGGAAATAAAGGGGGTTCCCATGTTACTAGGAGAACAATGACTCTGGAAAAGCGATATGGCTCCCAGCCCTCAAATAAAATCCAGTGAAATCTGCGCTCCCAAATCTAAATGCCCTCCTCCTTCTGAGCACCCCTGTGCCTAAACCACAGTAAGTGCCCACGTGTGCCCTTATTGTAGTGGGAAGAGCGCACTTAACAGTTTTTGGGATGCGCATCTTCACAAGCAGAAGCTGGACAAAATGTACGGTGGTGCTGGTGGAGGAAGGTTGAACCAGATGGACCTAGGTCTTTTTTCAACCTTAGTAACTATGTAACTATGTATCATGTGAGTGCCATGACAGTTGGAAGAATATGAAATGAAGTCCATCCTTCTATTCAAAAGCCAAGAGATGGACGTCCAGACAAAATATCGGAGTCAACAATCCGGCTGATCACACGGTCTATCAATTCTGGTGAAACAAACACCGCAGTGAAAATGGCTCGTATGCTTCGTAATAGTGAGGTCTCAGACCTCCATGCAAGCACCATGTGAAGTACATTACATAAGTCTGGAATGGTGCTCAAAAAAAGTTGAAGAGCCTCGACTTCAATATCATCATAAGAAGAATCAGCTGAAGTTTGCAAAAAATGACAAAAAGTAGATAGTAGAAGATTGGAAACAGGTGATTTGGAGCGATTCGATGAAAGTCAATAGACACACTGATGGGTGCAAATGGGTCTGGAAGAAACAAGAAAAAAAAGGGCTAACAGATCGATAAAATTAAGATACTTTATAGTTTGGTGGAGGAAGCCTGATGATATGGGGGTGTTTCGCAGCCAAAGGTGTTGGATATTTGACCAAGATCGATGGGGGCCTCAATGCTGAGGTAAATGTGAGTATCCTATAAGACAAAATACTTTGTATACTCAAGTACTATGGGTATAATAAGTACGACATAGTGTAATAATAGGATAATAACCCAAAGCATACGTCAAGATTGGCATAGAAATGGTTCAATAACAATGAAGTAGAGGTGCTGGATTGGCCACCACAATCACCATACCTCAATCCAATTGACCAATTGTGGGTACAGTTCAAATAAAAGCTGTATATATACCCCAGTGAGTCGACCCGTATGCACCAACATTGGGAATGTGTAAAATAGACCTGAGGTCAGATTTCGGTCGAAATATGCTTGAATGTGATTGACAGTATACCCAGAAGGATTCAGGCAGTTTTGAAAGCCAAAAGTGGATTTACAAAATAATTACAAAATACTAAAAATTTTAAGCTTTGATTTTTAGGAGCAAAACAGTAAAAATGCAGTGATATGACAAGAATCTGCATAACTAATCATATGTTAAATAGTTGCAGGTTAATTTTATGTATGAGATAGTCAAGATGGTTGTCTATAAGATGAAGGTACAGTAGTCTCATGATTAAAGCTGTAGTAGATGGTGAGATACGCAGCCTGAAAGTCAAAAGTGCAAAACATTGTTAACCTTTTGCTTGTCACTGTATATCAGCCAAATTTGTACTCCAAAAATTCCAATCGTGCTCTTTCCCTTCCAAGCCCAGCCGTTTGCTCAAACAGAAAATTCTGACCACATGTGGGTATCAACGCACTCGGATGAAACAGGCTAACAATTTTTGGGGGTCCATTTTCTTGTGCTATTTCTTGTAAATTGGGTCTAATGCAACATTTTTAGGTAAAATGTAATTTTTTTTTTCATTCCACTTTGCATTAATTCCTGTGAATCACTTGAAGGGTTAATAAACTTCTCGGATGTGGTTTTGAGTACTTTGAGGGCTGCAGTTTTTAGAATGCTGTCACTTTTGGGTATTTTCTGTCCCCTAGACCTCTCAAAGTCACTTCAAATGTGATGTGGTCCCTAAAAAATGGTTTTGTAATTTTTTGGGAAAAATGAAAAATTGTTAATAAACTTTTAACCCTTCTAAGTTCATAGCAAAAATAAATTGTGTTTCAAAAGTGGTGCTAATTAGCGAGGTGCAAATAGTGAAATATTAGAGTTCAGATTATTCTTCTCCAATATTTCGTACTGTTCGTCACAAATAACAAATCTAATGCAAGTCAATGGGCATCTCGAATAACTTTCCGGAGGACCCTCCCAGGATGTCTGGTGGAGCTGTAAAAATGCTAAAATGGATGGAAAAGTACTGAAATTGAATGGGAACAGCATGGATAAGATGCCTGGATGCATCTCCAAAACACAGCTCACTTCTGGGAACAATGTTGTCAAAGTATTACGCCACTCTGACGTGCAGTCCCTCGCCTATTTGTGATAACCAGTGCAGGTAAAGTGGACAGCTGTGGACTGCAGCCCCCAGCTGTGTGCTATATTTTGGCTGGTTATCAAAAATAGAGGCTCCCTCACAAAGTTTTTTTTTTTTAAATATATAAATAGTAAATAAAACCAATGTGGACTCCTGCCCATTTTTGATAACCAGTGCAGATAAAGCAGACAGCTGGGGACTGGCATTCTCAGGCTGGGAAGGTGTCACATGGTGTTTTGCTCAAAACTCGCCAAGTGTCATGGCAGCATCAGATGCTGTTCAGACCACAGACTTTGACACTCCTCACTATACTTTCTTCGGTGTTTCTGAGTTGCACAGGCAGGCTTGGGCATTGACCAGTAGTGTTCTTATTAATGGTCGGACTAGCAGGAATTTATTTCTGCTAGCTTGCTGGTTACCTTTTGTATGACGTTACTCTAGACCTGTCACAGGTACTCTCAACCTTTTTAAGATAGAGGAATTTGTTTCCTGTGATAACTATAGCTTTCTGCTATACCGGTCCGTGTGCTGTTGTTTTCCAGTCTGGTGATTTACTGTGTGATGTTTGGTGTGTAGTGGAATTCCTCCTGTCATCTGGTTATTTCCTCCCTGCTTTAGTTTTCTTCCTTATCTCTTGTTTAATTACTATGTGTGAGCGTGCTTTATGTTAGAGTTTTGTTTTCCCCTTGTCATCTATCATTGTTGGTGTTTAAACGTTCCTGCCCTGTGCCCCCCTGAGAGGGAGGGGGTACTAGATCAAGGCTGGTCAGGAGCAGGGGTAGGAAGGCAACCCAGACATTGTCACCATCAGATGTTTCTCTGGGATTAGGGACAGCTAGGGCCCCCCTGGCCTGTGGGCCAGTTTAGAATCCACGGTCCCCTGTTATCCCCTGCCACCCCATGACAGAAGGACAATGGTTATTGGGCCCTCCTTAGCTTAAAAATATCTGCTCGCTGCCACCCCACATTTGGCGCATCCATTAGCTGTGGCAATTGTGGCGCTTTACCCAGCTCATCCCAATTATCCTGGTGTGATCGCAATCAGGGTAATATATGGAATTGATGTCAGCTGTGATTTGTCAAAAATCAAGCCCTGGGTTGGTAATGGAGAGGTGTCTAGGAGACCCCCCCGATTACCAACCCTGAAAGTAAAAAGAAAAAACTAAAACACAATAAGCCTTTATTTTAAATAATACAAAAACAAATGAGACGCCCTGGCAAAACCAGGTAGTCACAGATAGGCCCCCGCATAACACCTTCCCTCACTTAGGAAACACACAGCCGACCTGAAACCCTAGTCACCCCCCCTTAGGGAAAGATAGACACACCAGTGGGCGGGACCAGGCGGTTAGACACGCCCACCCAGGGGTCTAGACAGCAGGAAAACAGCAGTTAGTTAGTGAGTTCAGTTTGGAGTTCAAGTGGAGAGGAGTGTGGGTTGCAGCTAGGTGTAGCTCCAGCAGAGGAAATTCAAGTTGAACGGTGCCAGGGTTGGACCCCTGGTGCCTTTGGCTAGGTGGCAGATGCTGGTCTCCGTCAGCAGGAGATGGGAAGACGGCTCGGCAGATCTGAGGTGGACCGGGACAGGGTTGTAGCCCGCCGGTACCGACCCGGGGAACCATCCCGGAAACCGTAGCACAAAAGGGGGTACTCAGACCCTGAAGCCAGGACCGGAAACCAGCGGCTTGGTTAATTAACCGATTGAGACCAGGATTATAGGTCCTCTCCCAACCAAAGTCCCTCATAGAAGACAACAGCCCACCGATAGGGATAGGAGGCCACCGCCAGGGCCCATAGATTCCACGGGCCAGCGTCTGCAGGCACGGCTCCTTAGGCCACATCCAGCTGGGAGCGGACTCCTGAGTTCCAGACCAGGCAGTCCACCGTACACAAAACAAGTGCAGAGGAAAAGGACAGTGATCATCAGCCTAGGTGGGGGACCTGAATGCAATCGGCCATGGTGGCCGGCCACCAGCACCTTGGTTTACCAAAAGACTCGTGTGATTCATTTACTGTGAGCAACCAAACATCCCCCTGCTTGCTCAGGCGCGCCGGCCCTCGCCATCGCTATACCCTGCACAAAGACACTGGGTCTCGGGGCAACCATCCCTACCCACGGAGGGTTTAACATCCAGCAGCCACTACATCTCCCCCGGGTGCCCCACAACAGCAGCCGTGGTGTCCCACCTCACCACACACCGTGGGTGGCATCACAAACTTAATACGGCCTAGCCCGTACATCTATGTCCCCCTTTTATTCGGCGTGTCTGCGAGACCTCCGGGTCCGATGACCCTCGAGCCACCCCCCCAAGAAGGTCCGGATCCGAGCAGCGGCGGCTGCTGGCACGGGGGTGGCACATAAACACCCTTTCACCAGTTTAATAACACCCAAAACACCCCACACAGATCTGACGTAATCCACACTTCATTGCACCTGCCATTCACAGTAATGCCAGTACCTAAGATGCCTACAGCATTACTGTGATTGTTAGGCAATCCCCGGATGTTTATTGGCTCAAATCAGGTGCCAAACATGTGGGGTGGTGACTCGAAACTCACGAGCCGAATAGCAAAATGCTCGCTGAGTAACAGATATTGCAAAAATACTTGACGAGAAACAAAAATCCTGAAAACCGTAATCTTCGTGTGAGTTACAAATAGTGCCAAATATATTCGCTCATCACTAGTGCTAATGTAAAGTATTAACTATTCTGTGTGACATAACTCTCTGGTTAAAGGGCATGAAAAAGTTTTAAAATTGCTACATTTTCTAAGTTTTCTCCAAATTTCCGACATTTTTTCACAAATAAAAGCAATAAATATTGTCCTAAATTTACCACTACAATGAAGTACAATATCTCACGGAAAAAAAATCTCAGTATCACCGGGATCCGCTGAAGCGTTCCAGAGTTATTACATTATAAAGTGACTGGCCAGATTTCTAAAATTTGGCCAGGTCATTAAAGTCAAATTTGGCTCCATCACTAAAGCGGGCTTTACACGCTGTGATTGTACCCGCCCCCGTCGGTTGTGCGACATGGGCAAATCGCTGCCCGTCGCGCACAACCTCGCTTACCCCCGTCACACGGACTTACCTGTCCGGCGACGTCGCTCAGGCCGGAGATCCGCCTCTTTCACACGGAAGCCGTCCAATAGAAGCGGAGGGGCGGAGATGAGCGGGACGTAGCATCCTGCCCACCTCCTTCCTTCCGCATAGCCGGCGGCCGCAGGTAAGTTGTTCCTCGCTCTTGCGGTGTCACACATAGCGATGTGTGCTGCCGCAGGAACGATGAACAACATCGCTAATGAGAGGTAAACGATTTTTTGTTTTAGGACGACCTCTCCGCGGTAAACGATTTTTGCCGCTTTTGCGCTCGTTTTAGGTCGCACATAACTGTTACACGCTACGATATGGTTAATGACGCTGGATGTGTGTTACAAACAACGTGACCCCGACGATAATTCATTAACAATATCGTAGCGTGTAAAGCCCGCTTAAGGGTTAAAAAACAATGTTACCCTGCTGAGATAATCCTATACCTGTGCCCCTACTGTGTAATGACCATGTCTGACAGTACAGGTGTACAGGGACATTGTCTGATCAGACTACAGCTCCTGTGCTGGGGATGACATAGTAGTATACAGACATTACAACACGGGATTGTGAAGCCCAGGTGTAGCGATGCATTACCTTCAGGGACTCCACGTGGAGGGACAGTCTGGTCACAGGTAGGTTATCTTCTTAGGATTTGTGACGCCACTCTCGGTATTGCGGTCAGGGGACCGCCCCTGCAGGTTAAGGGACGCCTGGGGTTGTTGGTAGAGGCAGTTAGGTGTGGCCCCCCGAGAGTGGGGCTGGCCCCAGGGCCTGGTTTGAGTGTGTGGAACCACAGGTCGCAGAATGACTCACACGCACAATCAGAATGTCTTTCAGGGATTGTACTCACATCAGGTGGCAGGGTGAGTAACCCGGGCGTAGCTGTGATGAACCAAGGGAAACCAGGAATTCCTTCAGGCTGACTTGTGAGGGTGACTACCGACTCGCCTTCCTAGCCCTTGTGTTTTTGGGGTGACCCCGATTTGTAGTCCTGCTGGGGTCACCCAGGGAAGTTGCTGCTGCCTGTTCTCCCCCTTTTCGGCCCGTTTGCTTGTAGCCTGGACCTGGTCACTCCGGCTGCTTGCCTCTTGTGAGCTATGGGCCCTCTCTTCGCTACATGGCTGCGGACTCTGTGGTGTTATGGTGAGGGTCTGAAGTGCCCCCACCGGCAGGTTGAGCAGGCCAACTGAATGGACCCCTGCTCTGGGAACCTGTAACCCGTACGGGCCTGGTACCTCCCTGGCAGTCCCCGTACTCAGCCACCGCTTTGCCTCCAGCCTCGGGTGGTTTTCGGGCGGCACTACCAGGTGACCGTTCTCCCCTGTCAGTAGCCACTGCACGTGCGTTGTCAGAATCATGACAGCCTCCAGGGTCTGCTTCTTGCAACTCCTCTCCCTGAGCTGCACTAACTGACTGGTTCACTACTCCCTCTCCACTGTGCCTGCCTATGCAACCTAGCAACCAGGCTCTCTACCACCTTTGAGTGGAGATGGAGGCCACGCCCCCTCCTGGATTCCCCAGGGGTCCCTTCAAAGGTCAATGTGGGAGACCTGGCTACTATGCACCTGTGTAACCACACCTCGGTCAGCCTTCTTGTTTACCTGTATTGCACTGACCCAGCATGGGTACAGTGCTCAGTGGTGCCTGACCAGGTCAGGGGCGCCACAGGATCACACCTGATTCTTTTTTTGAGGTAAAACATTTCCCCGAGTGATTGATGAATGATTTGTGATCCTGTCCTGTAATGTCTGTATACTATTTACTTCTCCCCCTGCCCAGGAGCTGTGGTATGATCAGACACGGATATTACACAGTATATAGCAAGATAACTGGAAGGGAGAATTAGGCAGTATTATCGGGTGCTGCGGACCACAAAGGCAGTGAAAGGCAGATTGTTAAAAAAAACAATGGTTTATTTGCAATACATGTTTCTTGGACGTTTTATCCCTTCCTTCAGGTGCTGTTAACTTCCACGAGCTTGTAGTTTGTGAACGGAGAGGAAAAAAAGGCAGCCTGCCTTAGCAAATCCATCTCACATGTTGAGCCTTATCAGAATACTCAGACCTTGCCTTTTAAAGGGGCAGAGGATTCAACACCATTGACATGTTACACTGAGGAGTTACTTGGACTGGTTATGCAAGTTGCGGTAAATCTGTAAAGTGGTGCGGGGCAGTTGTCGTATGGGAAGGATTGACGCCGAATACCCAGCACGCTACATAAAAGCACTGGACCTGGCTGGATGTGTGTTCTTGCACTGTGCGAGCTGGGAACCCATGTAGGCCCCATACTGCCACTTTGAAGATGCTGCCGGAAGCTGGTAAGATTGTGTTATTATTCACAGTGAAATGAGTACTGTATCTGGAGCCATCCACAGGGTGTGGGGGATACGTGTCACTGGGCCGGTGAGGGTCAGGGGGTTAGCACGGGTGGCCCTGCCCAGTTTTGTGACCCTGAGGTGTCCATGAAAGGGGAAGTGGAGAATGATGAAGGGGTTGAGGATGTAGTAATGGTCTCGTGACACCACCTGTTGTGTGCGGCCAGGGATTAGCCACCACTGCGGGTGCTGTCCTCTGGGGCAGATGGTGTGGCAGCTCTGATGTTTCGGCTCCCCACAGGTAGAGCCTAGCCCCAGGGAGGATGATGGGGGTGGTAGTGACCGTTGGCGCCGGAGTGCGGTGCACCGGTGCCGGCAAGGAAGGGCTGACTCAGTGGTTGCGGTTCAAGGTTTTTTTACTCACAGTCCGGTTATCACCCTTGGAATGCCGATCTCTGCCGTGATGGGCCCCAGCCGATCCCGAAGAATTCGGAGGTCACCACAAGTGTTCCCACTGTGTTTCCTTTCTGGTCGGGGTCCCTCCAATCCAGTGTATGGAAGATGAAACGGGCTGCTGGTGTTTCCTGCACTCTCTGCAGACCCTGGAATCCCCTGTAGCTGTCTAGAGCCCGGGCTGAGCTGCCTGCTCCAAGCCATGGGTATTGCAGTGCTCCCAGAAGTGCAAAGGTGATGTCTGGACCAAGGTCCCGATTGTGCTCCTCACCCCAAGCTGTGCTTGGAGTCAACTCCTCCAGTGTGAAGATGCTCCTTCCTTTTCCCCAAGTGGTGCCCGCCTCCCAGGCAGTTGTCCTAGTGACCGGGAAAGTCCCGTGCCTCGTGATGGCCACTCCCCTATCTACCCTACGCAAATCCCAGTGGGAAAGCACCTAACTGTGTGTGATTTGTGAATGTGAGAAACACCAGCGATTAACCTCTTCCTTACCCGGGATGAGTATTGTACCCTAAGTAAGATGCAGTAACCTTTGGCGACTCAGGGGCCCAACATATCCCCACAGCAAGTCACAGCACTCCGGGGCTGCAACAAAACAGAATTAGAGCACCGCAATTTTTGTCATGTCATGAACACATAAACAATCTTCCGTTTATGGGAGGCATCATCAGCTTAAACGTTAGCACAATAAACGGGGAAAGCTGAGAAGGAAAAAGGCAGGGCACTACTCTATATAGTCAGGATCAGTTCACAACCAAGCATGTCACTGCTGTACACTCTGCCGGTAATGCGTTTAACTGTTTTTTGCCAGGATAATCACAGCTCCGTGGTGCTCATATACAAAGTCCACAAAAGTTCAAGGCGTAAAAGGTAAGAAAAAATATGAGCACTCACCGGTTATTTGCTGTGTGGAAAAACCTTTTATTCAGGCATCGGAGTTACATGCTGTGCAGGGAGGGGAGAGGGAAGGAACAGGCAGCACGTGTAGACGACGATCGTTTCGCACACCTGCGGTGCTTTCAATGCTCCGAAGCACCGCAGGTGTGCGAAACGATCGTCGTCTACAATGCCTGAATAAAAGGTTTTTCCACACAGCAAATAACCGGTGAGTGCTCATATTTTTTCTTACCTTTTGTTACCACAATAAACATTTACCAGTCATTAGTGTGATCAAATGCAAAAATAAAAATGTTACCCTTTTTGCAGCCCGAGGACGTGCTGAGTTTAACCAATGGGGAATGTAATGCCCCTGAACCCATCAGGGCACTACTATGTACTGTATCCTGTCAAAGATGCAGGGCCTATCCCCAGGGACATGGAAGACCAGTGCCGGTAATATTACAACACATAAAAATCCCCAGTTTCCCTCTCCCAATCATGGGTGACTGACTAGTCCGGGACCCAATGGATGGCCACCCAGAGGTTTAGCCAGTCCAGTCCACTAGACGACAACCAGGTGAGAGGGGACAGACAGACAAGAAAGACATGGAGTCCGGTAGTGACAGTTGAAGGGGACGGACATATCTCCAGACGGGGCCGTCTAGCAGTGACCTAAGTGGTGTAGGAGAGTGGTTGCCAGAGAGGGTATTGGAACTAAGGGAACCCGAGGTGAATACCAGCCTTCCTCCGGGTACCAGTCACCACCCACAGTGAGTAAAGAGAACCAGTTAACCAGCAACCCTTGTATGGCTTACCTTTCTTTCTCATCATCCACTCACTGGGGCCCGGCCCTACTTGCGGAGGGCCTGCCATCCAGGTTGCCATCACCATTAGCCCCAGTGGTAAAAGACTGTGCCGCGGCGGTTCCATCACCATAACCGCAACCGCGTCGCGATATAAACTCTTTAATCTCCCCTGTATATAATCAATATAAAAGGCAACTCCCAGGGTCACGGAACCGGCATCGGCAGTTACACAACCATGACACAGTATCCCCGTACATATACGGCCCGGGACCAAGTACCCCATAGCCCTGGGGCGACACAGCTTCAAACACTAATGACATGGAGGGAAACTTTTGACTTTGCAGAAAGTAATAAAAATGCCTTAAAACATTCTTTCTCATTATTCTGACATTTGGCAAATATAAATAATTTTGGTTCCTAATTGACCCAAAACGGGAACGTTTTTTTCTGATTTCATGTCAAATAGTGAGAAAAACATGCAGATGTGTCTTTATAGATAATGTATGTAAACTTCTGGTTTCAACTGTATGTCATAATCAACCTGATGCTTATTTCATTGTTCAGAATGATTAGCATTCTTTTACCCGCACCTCTTAGTGTTTTATGGAAAAATAACGGCACAATTGTTTATTTATAGACTGCAGTGTGTTCTTTTGAGATCAGACTGTTTCACTTCAATTTTCTATGTAAAAGTTATTTCCTCTTTCATTGGTAAACAGCGTTAGGACTCCCACAGCCTGGGGCAGGACTCGCCACAAAGCTGCTGTATCATAGTGACTCCACACTCTGCTCCTACCAGACACATAGGAGAGTCTTCAAGAAACTGTGGCTGCAAACAATCAGCTCCACCACATTGTGCTATTTACATTAAAAACATCAAAACTTCTAAATTCAGTCACATGGCGGAGTTTATGTCACTTATTATGACAAGTGACCAGTAATATTTGTAAGTATCTGGATGGGATGACTCATCATGATTTCATATTGTGATGTCATTATTCCTGGCTTTTTATACTATGAGTTTTCACCTGAAAAGCCCTAATATTACCGTGTTTTTCCAAAAATAAGACACTGTCTTATATTTTTTTTGCCCCCCCCAAAAAAGCACTAGGGCTTATTTTTGGAGGAGGTCTTATTCTTGGAGAAACACGGTTGGGGTCGCGCACACACACACACACATCATATCACATCCAGCGCTTCCAGCCGCAGGGAATGATGGGAGGAAGTCACGTGTCCGCAGGTCCTGTTGCAGCAGGTCATTGCGCTCCCCCGCACAGCCTCTCAGGATTCTGACGGAGAGAAGAAAACGGTGTCGCTGGATGTGGTGAGTGTGTGTGCGATCCGATGTTTGTGTGTGTGATGCGATGTTTGTGTGTGTGATCCAATGTTTGTGTGTGTGATCTGATTATGTGTGTGATCTGATTGTGTGTGTGATCCGATGTTTGTGTGTGAGATCTGATTGTGTGTGTGTAAGATCTGATGTTTGTTTGTGTGTGTGATCACTACAGGTCCTGCCGCTCAGCGTCGGGTGAGTGTGATTGCGGGGTGCTCGCTGTGTATAATAAAGTGTCCTGCAATATCTGTAACTTTTTTAGCTGCATGGACACTTCATTATTGATCCACAACTAGGGCTTATTTTTGAGCGATGGCTTATATTTAAGTCTTGCTCCGAAAATGCTGAAAATCCCTGCTAGGGCTTATTTTTGGGGGAGGGCTTATTTTGGAAAAACACGGTATATATTTGTTATTTGCAAATTTCACTGAAAATCTTTAGGAAATTCAAATACAAAAGCCCTGTTTGAGCATGACTTGGAGATGTCATAATTGAAGATATCTACCCTCTAGCTGTGGGCCACATCTGGCTCTCTGACTGGTCCAGTCCAACCTGCGGACAAAGACAACCAAAGGACTGAAACCAGTGATCCGCTGGTCACACCGTACCCTCTGCAGTTGCATCCTGAAATCGCTACTATCTGCATTCTGAGGATGTAGATAGTGGTGAACAAATTGGTGGAGGATGGAGCCGTCAGCATCTTCCACCAATCACTGTGTGCAATTGAGACAGCAGACAAGATGGCGTCATGTCACTGCAGACCGGAGCAGAGCGCAGCTTCGGGGGAAAAGGAGGGAAGTATGTGATGATATGTGGGGGCTCATACTATATAAAGAAGCTATACGGGGGCTCATAATATACAGTGGAGAAAATAAGTATTTGATACACTGCTGATTTTACACGTTTTCGCTCCTAGAAAGAATGGAGAGGTCTGTAATTTTTATTGTAGGTCCACTTCAATTGTGACAGATAGAATCCCCCCAAGAATCCAGAAAATCACATTGTATGATTGTTAAATAATTAAGTAGCATAAAATAAGTATTTGATACTATAGAAAAACAGAACTTAATATTTGGTACAGAAACCTTTTTTTTTTAAGTTACAGAGGTTGAACGTAGTTCTTGACCACACTGCAGCAGGAATTTTGGCCCACTCCTCCATACAGATCTTCTCCAGCACTGGGCAAATTGAATTTTAGCTCCGTCCAAAGATTTTCTATTGGGTTCAGGTCTGGAGACTGGCTAGGCCACTCCAGGACTTTGAAATGCTTCTTACTGAGCCACTCCTTGTCTGTCCTGGCTGTGAGTTTCAGGTCATTGTCATGTTGGAAGACCCAGCCACGACCCATCTTCATTGCTCTCCAGTTGCAAAGTCATTTCATCGATGTTCATTTGGAGATACTCCTGTATCATCCTCTGCAGCCGTTGACTATGTGTCAGACTTGTTGTCTCTGGTGGCCTTGCAAAGGATGGTCTCAAAAAATTATGAAACAATTCAATAAAATTGCTGTTACCAGCACCAGATACGGTCCTACTGGTACGGGTAGACTGTTGAAGATGACGAGACCGTCCCATGTTTGTCAAGTTACAACTGGGAGATTCCCTCCCTGCACCTGCACGATTGTTTGGTGGAAAAGCCGAGCTAAGATCGAGTAACAGCTTCTGCTGATACTCCTGCATACGTGCGTCCCTTTCTATGGCTGGAATTATGTCACAAAATTTGGACTTGTACCGGGGATCTAATAGTGTGGCAACCCAGTAGTCATCATCACTTCTAATTTTGACAATCCGAGGGTCATGTTGTAGGTAGTATTACTCACAGCAAGTTGGGCTGCAGTGTGTACATCGCCCAGGCCAAAAGCTAATGCTCTACCAGGATACAGCTAAACCCCCACTAATGTGGAAGCATCACAGGTGCAGGAGAAGCAGATCGCACACACACCTCCATGGAATGGAGGGGAGGCGAATGCTAGATGATAAAACTGCACGCTAGTGGCTTGCATAGAGCGCTGTTCACATGCAGATGGCACAGTCAGAAACCCGCAGCCTATTAGGTGACGCCCTTCTATTAGATCAGGCGGGCTGCCAAGCCGTACCCCACTGTGTATCATGCACGGACAGACACTCTACAATGCAAGGCCCAACAGAAAGGGGCCTGGCTGCATCCTGTACAAACAAAACCTCATATTTTTTAGTTTGTACAGGATGCAGCCAGGCCCCTGGCATGATACACAGTGGGGTACGGCTTGGCAGCCAGCCTGATCTAATAGAAGGGCGTCACCTAATAGGCTGCGGGTTTGTGACTATGCCATCTGCATGTGAACAGCGCTCTTTGCAAGCCACTAGTGTGCAGTTTTATCATCTAGCATTCGCCTCCCCTCCATTCCATGGAGGTGTGTGTGTGATCTGCTTCTCCTGCACCTGTGATGCTTCCACATTAGTGGGGGTTTAGCTGTATCCTGGTAGAGCATTAGCTTTTGGCCTGGGTGATGTACAGTTAGGTCCAGAAATATTTGGACAGTGACACAAGTTTTGTTATTTTAGCTGTTTACAAAAACATGTTCAGAAATACAATTATATATATAATATGGGCTGAAAGTGCACACTCCCAGCTGCAATATGAGAGTTTTCACATCCAAATCGGAGAAAGGGTTTAGGAATCATAGCTCTGTAATGCATAGCCTCCTCTTTTTAAAGGGACCAAAAGTAATTGGACAAGGAACTCTAAGGGCTGCAATTAACTCTGAAGGCGTCTGCCTCGTTAACCTGTAATCAATGAAGTAGTTAAAAGGTCTGGGGTTGATTACAGGTGTGTGGTTTTGCATTTGGAAGCTGTTGCTGTGACCAGACAACATGCGGTCTAAGGAACTCTCAATTGAGGTGAAGCAGAACATCCTGAGGCTGAAAAAAAAGAAAAAATCCATCAGAGAGATAGCAGACATGCTTGGAGTAGCAAAATCAACAGTCGGGTACATTCTGAGAAAAAAGGAATTGACTGGTGAGCTTGGGAACTCAAAAAGGCCTGGGCGTCCACGGATGACAACAGTGGTGGATGATTGCCGCATACTTTCTTTGGTGAAGAAGAACCCGTTCACAACATCAACTGAAGTCCAGAACACTCTCAGTGAAGTAGGTGTATCTGTCTCTAAGTCACCAGTAAAGAGAAGACTCCATGAAAGTAAATACAAAGGGTTCACATCTAGATGCAAACCATTCATCAATTCCAAAAATAGACAGGCCAGAGTTAAATTTGCTGAAAAACACCTCATGAAGCCAGCTCAGTTCTGGAAAAGTATTCTATGGACAGATGAGACCAAGATCAACCTGTACCAGAATGATGGGAAGAAAAAAGTTTGGAGAAGAAAGGGAACGGCACATGATCCAAGGCACACCACATCCTCTGTAAAACATGGTGGAGGCAACGTGATGGCATGGGCATGCATGGCTTTCAATGGCACTGGGTCACTTGTGTTTATTGATGACATAACAGCAGACAAGAGTAGCCGGATGAATTCTGAAGTGTACCGGGATATACTTTCAGCCCAGATTCAGCCAAATGCCGCAAAGTTGATCGGACGGCGCTTCATAGTACAGATGGACAATGACCCCAAGCATACAGCCAAAGCTACCCAGGAGTTCATGAGTGCAAAAAAGTGGAACATTCTGCAATGGCCAAGTCAATCACCAGATCTTAACCCAATTGAGCATGCATTTCACTTGCTCAAATCCAGACTTAAGACGGAAAGACCCACAAACAAGCAAGACCTGAAGGCTGCGCCTGTAAAGGCCTGGCAAAGCATTAAGAAGGAGGAAACCCAGCGTTTGGTGATGTCCATGGGTTCCAGACTTAAGGCAGTGATTGCCTCCAAAGGATTCGCAACAAAATATTGAAAATAAAAATATTTTGTTTGGGTTTGGTTTATTTGTCCAATTACTTTTGACCTCCTAAAATGTGGAGTGTTTGTAAAGAAATGTGTACAATTCCTACAATTTCTATCAGATATTTTTGTTCAAACCTTCAAATTAAATGTTACAATCTGTACTTGAATTCTGTTGTAGAGGTTTCATTTCAAATCCAATGTGGTGGCATGCAGAGCCCAACTCGCGAAAATTGTGTCACTGTCCAAATATTTCTGGACCTAACTGTACACACTGCAGCCCAACTTGCTGTGAGTAATACTTAATTTTTGGAGGACATTGTCCTCTTTTTGTTGCTATTTTTATATCATGTTGTAGGTAGTGCAGCAAGAAGGCGCTCATGTGTCTTGCGCATCCATGCGGACCAAGTCCACGCTGTGTTTGTGGCATAGAGGTGCTAACTGTTCTTTCTTCCTCTGACATCTCCCCCCAACCTCTTTCAACTGAAATTTGACCAAGGTCTCCCTCATCCACTGAGTCTTCCATGACCATGGACAGTTCGTCCTCCATTTCTTCCTGTTCTCCTGCACCTTCCTCAACATTTTGCCTGCTAACATGCGCCCTTGTTAATCCCTCTCCCCCATCGTCCCATGCCTGCCGCCTTGGTGATGATGAACGTCTGGACCTTGGTGTGACAGCTGTCCCCATATGTCTTGCGCATATGAATCCTCCTGTAGTTCCTCCCCTTCCTGTTGTCCCACCCCCTGACTCCGAATAGTGTTTAGCGTGTGCTCCAGCATGAAAATGACTGGAATTGTCATGCTGATAATGGCATTGTCAGCGCTAAACATATTCGTCGCCATGTCGAAACTGTGCAGAAGGGTGCATAGGTCCTTGATCTGAGACCACTCCATCAGGGTGATCTGCCCTACCTGTGCTTCTCGCTGGCCCAGGCTATACGTCATGACGTATTGCACCAGTGCTCGGCGGTGCTGCCACAGTCGCTGTAACATGTGGAGAGTCGAATTCCAGCGTGTCGGCACATCGCATTTCAGGCGATGAACCGGCAGGCCGAAAGACTTCTGGAGCGATGCAAGTCGGTCAGCTGCGGCAGTTGAACGGCGGAAGTGAGCAGACAGTTTTCATGCCCTGTGCAGAAGCCCATCTAGGCCGTGATAGTGTGTTAAAAATTGCTGGACAACAAGGTTCAACATGTGAGCCATACAAGGCACGTGTGTCACCTTGCCCAGGCGAAGGGCCGCACCCAGGTTTGCAGCATTGTCACACACAGCCTTACCTGGCTGCAGGTTGAGTGGAGACAACCATTTATGAAACTCTGACTGCAGAGCTGCCCACAACTCAGCCGCTGTGTGACTCTTATTTCCAAGACATTTCAAGCTAAAGACCGCCTGATGCCGTTGCGCTCTGCTGCCAGCATAGTAAGGAGGTGTGCTTGATTCCTTGTGCGCAGTTACAACGCTGGTGGCCTGACCAGGCAGGCTTGGGGCGGAGGTGGAGGACCCAGACGAAGTTGAGGAGGCAGAAGCGTTGGAGGAACTTATACATAAAGAGGATTGACGCACAAGTCGTGGGGTCGGCAAGACTTGTTCAGCAGACCCTTCTCCATCTATCACCATAGTTACCCAGTGCCCAGTCAGCGACATGTAATGCCCCTGTCCATGGTTACTGGTCTAAGTATCGGTGGTGAAATGCACCCGTTCACACACAGAGTTTGTCAAGGAAGCGGCGATTTTGTGTGCGACATGCTGGTGTAGCGTGGGCACACCTTTCTTAGAGAAGTAGTGGCGACTAGGCATCTGGTACTGGGGCACAGCGACAGACATAAGGTCTCTAAAATCCTGTGTGTCCACTAGGCGGAAAGGCAGCATTTCGGTAGCCAAGAGCTTACAAAGGGATAGAGTCAACCTCTTAGCTTTGTCATGGGTCGCAGGAAATGGCCTTTTATTTGTCCACATCTGAGTGACAGAGATCTGGCTGCTGTGTGTAGACGGTGTTGAGTAGGGTGTCCCTGGAAAAATGCAGGTTTGTGAGGAAAGTGCAGGCGGAGACATGATGTTGCCTTCATCCAACGTTGGTGCTTTCGATGTCTGAGAGAGCTGTACACTCGCACATGTTTCCCCTTCCAAACCAACTGACGACCTACCAAGCAAACTGCCTGTTGTGGTTACAGTGGTGGAAGGTGTGCGTGGAAAACCAGGTGTGACAGCTGTCCCCACAGTCATCGAAGATGAAGAGCGCACGGATGCACTGGAAGGGGCAGGTGGTGGTTGGCCCGCTATGCTAGGCCGCATTGCAGCACAGTGAGCTTCCCACTGGGAATTATGCTTGGTATTCATGTGACGATTCATGGAAGAAGTTGTCAAACTGGTGAGCTTTTTGCCTCTACTTATAGATTCCCGACAAATTTTACAGATCACATGATTTGGGCGATCCTTTGCAAGGTCAAAAAAGGACCAGGCTAGGCAAGGCTTAGAGGACATGCAACCTGCAGAACCACCCCAACTTGTGCTCAGAGGCAGAGTGGTGGCTGAGGATGCAGTTGTAGACGTGCTACCAGTACTTCAACTCTGTCTAGGAAGGCGCAAGGTAACTTCGTCGTCAGTTGCATCCTCCTCCACCGCCTCTGTTGACCTCCTTGAGTGCCTGACTGTGGGTTGACAGTAGGTGGGATCTAGAACTTCCTCATCAATTGTTGTGTTTGCACTCCCCTCACCCTCAGACCTAGCCTCTTCCTGCCCTGACCGAATATTTAAGTTGTCATCCCAATCTGGTATCTGCGTCTCATCGTCATCAGTATGTTCCTCATTGTCTACACCAACAGGTGTTACAGTTTGTGAATGAGGGTCAACATTATGCTCATAAATAAGGAATAACGTTTGGAACACCATTCTAAGTCTGAACTGGGTGCACCCAGTTCAGACTTAGAATGGTGTTCCAAATGTTATTCCTTATTTGTTAGTAGTTTTTTGTTTGTGAACCCTCCCCAACCACACCTATTGCCAATCCATATCATACGCATAAATAGCCTGGGTCTCAGCTTCCCATACACGGTAAGTTTTTTAACTGCATGAGAGGACACACACAAGCTAGGGACCCCAACGTAGAGAAATACTTTGGCGTAGTGTTGGGGCTCTATTGCATTGATCAATTCAGTAGCTAAATTTCTCTTGATTCATATGTTCATGGCAGAAATGCCGATTCCATTTTTCACATTTTCACTCTTACATATAGCTATTGGATTTTTCAAGTCAGTATTCACACAGCAGTTTCTGCTATTTCATGTATTCCCCTTACATAGTCACTGGTGTGCATACCTTATCTCCCCATAGTAACATTATGCTCATAAACTTGGTCATCAGGGCCTGAATCTGAGTCACAAAGCTTCTGGGCATCACTGCAGACCATTTCCTGGTCTGTACTCACTGTAGCTTGGGAGCAGACCTCTGATTCCAAGGCTATAGTGTGACTGAACAGCTCTGCAGACTCAGCCATCTCTGTTAAATCATACTGTGCAGGGCGGGGGGAGACTTGAGAGCTGGGAGAAAGCAAGTGTGATTGGGATGACAACTCAGAGGACTGTTGTTTTTTTCATGTGGTAGTTGAGGTGAAGGAGAGGGCACTTGTTGGAGCACATGAACTCCATTCAAGCATGTTCTTTTTTTGTGCATCATATACCTTTCTTACAGTTGTTCGGGTCCATGAAAAAAGGGAGCTCATCGGATTGTCCACGGAAAGTAGTAGACATCTTACTTTTGCTGGAAGATGGCTTATCTTCAGCAGATGTTAATGTAGCTTTGCCACCTTCCCCACGGACACAAACTTTTTTCCTTTTCCAACACACCTGTTCCCCTTTCCACCAGCATCTGACCTTTTGCCACTCATTTTGTTAGCGACAAGATTAGTCACTTAAAATGTGGTAGCAAAAACTGAGAGGTGGTGTAGATTGCAGAGGTGGTCTAGCTTTATTGACAGCTGAAGAACCAACACTGACTATCCCTGACAATGCAACTATGGCCCTAAAACTGGCAGCACTGTTTGCTATAAAAATAGCGTAGCAAAATGTGCAGGAGGGTATAATGCAGAGGTGGTGGAACTTGCTTGGCACAAGTGGGACACAAAATTAGTATAGCAGACACTTTTTCGATGCCACTTATGTTCAGCACTGTTTGCTATAAGAAAAGCGTAGCAAAATGTACATGAAGGTAGAATGCAGAGGTGGTGGGACTTGCTTGGCATAAGTGGGACACAAAATTAGTATAGCAGACACTTTGTGGATGGCACTAATTGTCAGCACTGTTTGCTATAAAAATAGCGTAGCAAAATGTGCAGGAGAGTAGAATGCAGAGGTTCTGGAAAATGCTTGGCACCAGTGGGACACTAAATTAGTATAGCAGACACTTTGTGGATGCCACTAATTGTCAGCACTGTTTGCTATAAAAATAGCGTAGCAAACATGGGCAGGAGAGTAGAATGCAGAGGTGCTGGAAAATGCTTGGCACCAGTGGGACACTAAATTAGTATAGCAGACACTTTGTGGATGCCACTAATTGTCAGCACTGTTTGCTATAAAAATAGCGTAGCAAACATGGGCAGGAGGGTAGAATGCAGAGGTGCTGGAAATTGCTTGGCACCAGTGGGACAACAATGGAGTATAGCAGCCACTTTTTGGATGCCACTACGTTTCAGCACTGTTTGCTATAAAAATAGCGTGGCAAAAGTGGGCAGGTGGGTACAGTGGCCAGGTTCTCTGGGTCAGTGGACAGGAAAGGAAGCCTCACTTTCTATCCCTCCTAATGGTGAAATGCAGCAAGGAATTCCCTGAGCTTAGGTACACAGACGCTGTTATCTGAAGCTGTATGCAGCGTTTCCAGGGACTTGCCTGTCACCTATGGCTCTGAGCCCGAGAAAATGAGCCCTGAAAAGGACTGAAATAAACTTCTGTCCCTAATCTGTAGAGCGCTGTGTGTATAGCGTACACAGCAGGAGCGGCGACAGGAGCTGCGTGAGCGGTGACTGTCACCTACACACAGAAGGCAGATAATGGCGCCGTGAGGGAAAATGGCCGTATTTATAATGCAAGGACATGTGACATTCACAGTCTATGACACATGCCCTTGCTTGTCTGGCAAAAAAGTCCACTTAGCTGTGTGTGTGTCTTTGATTGGCTGACATGCTGGCCCGCCCCACTGCACGCGCGCTTAGAGGAAAAAAAAAATGGCGATCGCCATTATCCCAGCAGCACTGATCTAAATGCGCCCCCCCCGCACACTCTACGCTGAAATTTGATAATAGTGTGAATCACAGAGTGACTCACTATTACAGTGAAAAGCCAGCTAGTAACTAGCTAGGCTTTTTGCTGATCGAACCGTTCTCGAACGTATCTCGAGCTATCGAGCTTTTAGCAAAAAGCTCGCGTTCGAGTTCGATCTCGAGCACCCCCAAAATTACTCGAACATGAAATTGGCAAACCTCGAACCTCAAACATCGTTCAACTCTAATATAGGTGTCTCATACTGTATATAGGGGGCTAATACTATATATAGGGGCTTATACTGCATTTAGGGGTCATACTGTGTATAAGGAGACTATTTGGGGCTCATTCTGTGTATAGAGAGGTTATGTGAGGGTTCATGCTTTAGATAGGGGGACTGTGTGGGGGCTTATACTACATATAGTGGGCTGTGTGGGGCTCATACTGTTTATAGTGGACTCATACTGTATATGCTGTATATGCTGTATATGTGGCGCCTCTAAGGCTCTGGTCGCCACAGGGTACTGTAAGGGGGGGGGGCTTTAATCACCAGTGTTCCACATTCACACACTAAATACAGCTTAGGAGCCTTCACACAGGGTGGGATGGCTCAGGGTAGGCAGGAGGGTGGTCATAACGATCATGGGACTTCCCGGTCACTGACTGAAGCCTGCCACCTGGAGGCTGGGTTCCACCTTGGGTAGAAATAGGCACAACACACTCCCATCAGGGGCAGGCGCGTCAGGACCATAGTTCTCAGAAAGAACTTGGACTTTGCTAGCCCGGGGCTTGGAGCGGGAGCTCAGCCAGGGTACCTAACTGCTGAGGGGCACACCCTAGAAATAGGACTATCTCTCTCCTTCTCTCTCAAAACACCGGTGGTGACCCCTTACCGGATCTGGGATTGACCGTAGTGACCAGTGTCACCTGGCTAGCAGCTGAAGTTGTGAATAAACTACACTCTGAACCCGCAGAGACTGTGTTGGCTCGTCCTTACCGACACCGCCGCCCAGCACTTAGGCGCCAACGGCCTTTACCTTCCCTCTTCATCCACCCGGGGCCCGCTCCGCCTGTGGGGAGCAATACCATCCCAGCTGCCTTAACACCTGGCCCGGTGAGGAATCCGTCAGCGGCAGCTACTGCTGACCGCATACCACAGGTGGCTTCACAACAAACTCTCCCAAATACCCCGCTTCCCCACCATTTACTGTACGCCTCAGGGCCACGGAACCGGGCAAGGCCACCCCGTAACGACGCCTAACCCAACCCACAACGGCCTGGTGACGAGTAAGTTAACCACCTGCCCCATGGGACGCTATTTATATAAGATTTCTCATACTGTATATAGGGGGCTATGTGGGACTGATGCTCTATATACGGGGTCTGTGTGGGCTTATACTAAATATAGCGAGCTGTGTGTGGGCATATACTGCATATAGGGGGATGTCCACATACCAAATTCTGCTCAATATTAAGTGAGACAATTAATATCAATATAAAATAATAGATTATGTTAATATTAATCAAAATTAATTTCAACCTATTGGTTCTACCCTCCACAACACTCACTGTTTCTCATGTGGTCCCTCTGGTTAAAATTAATTCCCCCCCCCCGAACTAGCACCATATAATTATTAAAGAACCTAAAGGATTTATTAACCAATATCCACTGGATAGGCGATACGTGCTAGTGTGGATCCAATCAACGGGAACTAATCACAACATTTGGGGACCCTTCACAGTCTATGGTACTGACGAAAATATTTGAGAAGTATAATTCTTAGCCTTAGCTCTCACCGGATATATATATATATATATTTTCGGTCCAAACACTGTCCTTGAAAAGACTGACCTCCCATGGGCAACGCTCAGACCAATGTTATTCAATAGGGTTATGTGCACATAATATTTTTTTAGGTGGATTCCACCCTGAATCCACCTGAAAAAGCACCCCATGAAATGAACATATTTCACACAAATGTTAGAATAACTTAAGGTATATAAATTGTGCATTATGTCATTTTTAACTACTTCAAGGGTTTGGAAATCACGGAAAGCTGCCTTTTCTCTATATTTTAGAGTATAGAGTGAAAAACTCCAGCGGTGAAGCTGTCACATGAATGACAGCAAAACCCCTGATAAAGCCACTTCAGTGAAACATCCACCAGCCTGAAATAACTTTGCCTGGGAAAACTGGCAGCTAAACAATGCCATGTGGAAATAGCTTAGGGATGTGTTTTTCCCACGGACCAAATGCCTGCAGGAAAAAACTATTCTGTTCTAATTTTTGGATGAAACTCACCTATGCAAGTCTATGGGTGCGCAAAAAAAATCGGATTCCATAAAAAACATCTGATAGCTTCTGATTTCTACTGATATTTTTAAATTCTTAAAATAGGAATCTGTATTTGGTCTTGTAAATTTTATTTACAGCTGATGTGCAAAAATAAATGCTATACAAATTGCATATGGATGAAAAATTAGCCATTTTTTCTGGAAGAAAATTGAACAATTTTTTTATATGGTCGTGTGATAAATCTTTCTGACTGGAATATCCTTTTAATGAGGTATTATAGTGGAACAGCACATTTGCTGCAAGTTTCCTCTGGGATATTACTGGTGGCTCCCAAGAATGGGGTTGGGGGGGCGGTTTAAACATTTTGGGATTACTCAATGCAAAACATCCCCTTTAAAATGTCACGGGTGACAGAGAGTCATGTGATTTTTGGCCATAGAAGGTCACAGCGTGTGGCTGCACAGAATAATCCCTGACTTTCCATTGTTCCTGCTGTCAGTATTCATTGGTATAGGTAGCTTTCCTGCTGGATTCATCTCTCCCCCTTTTGGACCCAGCAGGAGCTGGCACCCCCATTATTCAGCCTTTCCTGGTGCTGGCAGTGTCCAGATGTGCTGAGTTGTGGAGCTGCAGAGCACAGCTCCGCCAACGAAATAGTGGCCACAGTCAGGTAGCATGCATCTATTTTAATCAATAGGGGGCGGATATTCAGTACCCGGATATGGCCACTATTCTGTTGATGGAGCTATGCTGCGTAGCTTCGCAGCTCAGCACATTCACCTGCCATCGGGAATAGCTTATCAACTGGGTGTCGCACCCCCACTGATCAGATAATGACAAATCCTAAGGATAGGCCATCATTCTGGCGGCATGGTGGCTCAGTGGTTAGCACTGCAGCCTTGCAGTGCTGGGATCCTGAGTTCAATTCCCACCAAGGACACCATCTGCAAGGAGTTTGTATGTTCTCCCCGTCTTTGTGTGGGTTTCCTCCGGGTACTCCAGTTTCCTCCCACACTCCAAAAACATACTGATAGGGAATTTAGATTATGAGCCCCAATGGGGACAGTATTGCCAATGTATGTAAAGTGCTGTGGAATTAATAGCGCTATATAAATGAATAAATATTATTATTATTCTAAAAGTCCTGGACAGCCCCTTTAATGTTCCATCAGGGCTGGATTAGTTAGGACATTGCGTTGTACAGTTCCTTCTACTGACTTCCCCTTCTATACGGTGTAGCATATAGGGGCTTTCATTAAAGCATTTACACCACAATACTGTTGTAAAATAATTTGAAATGTTGCAGCATTTTTGCACAACGTGGAGATGCACAAAAATTGTGCAACTTTTGGTGTTTTCATGCCGATGAGAAGCACCTCCACCAAAATGGGTCGGCGTTCGGGAGGAATCAGGGTGGGATGTGAAGTTACGTCACAAACTCTCCATTCAAGTCTATGAGAGCCAGAACGAGGTGTGAGCTGTGACCTCTGGTGCACTACATGAGGTCACAAGCTGGTAAAGACCGTCCGGAGAGGCGTAGAAAGAAGAAGACAACAGAGGGTGCGTAGAAGACAGGGGCAGGCGACTTAGAAGCAATAATTTAGAGGAACTAAGGTCACTTCTCTTAACCTCGTGAAGAGGTCAAATTCAAAAGACTGAACATATCAACATCATGATCAGTTACACTCCTTCAGTGCATATCTTCATTCTTTTTAACGTTTATGAAGCACTTTTTCAGTTGAGTTACAGAGTCCACCCCCTGAAAAAGATGCCGTGGGCACATATCCTTCGGCAGACCTATGTGCTTTCATGGTAGCGTATTGCAAGCTGTCTTGTCTGACCCTGCAGCTTCGCGATACTCCAGTGCCTAAAAAAGAGGAAGCAGATGGACGAAAGTGATAGACGACTTAAGGAACACTTTTTGCAAACGTGCTTCATTTTTGTTATTTTGGATGCAGTGAAACAAGCAAAAAAAAGTGCACGTCTCATGCACTATCATTTGCTATCTAATGGTCTATTATTTGTAATTACCATATTCCATATATTCACCCATGTGTGTACATAAGATGAGACCTTTCAGTAACTAGAACGGTGCCGGAGGAAGCTGGCCGGGAGCGGCACTGCACTAGTCTCGCCTTTGGCTATGGTCATCTGCTGACTCTGCAAACTGTTTTCTTTGATAGACTGGAGCTTTTCAAGGAGAAACATACTGGCTAAAATTGGGCAGCCAGGGTCTGATTAATGCTGCCCATGGTTTGAGTAACATGAATCAAGTGACAGGTTCTCTTTAAAGGGAACCTGTCACCAGATTTTGGCTTTCTAAACCAAAACTAGCACCTTAAGCAGCACCTGTGCCGTATTCTGTAAAGGTGCATCTTGTGCCCTGACTCCCCCTGCAGACCCCATAAATACCTTTATAAAATCTCCAGCTGTAAAGAGCAGGGTCTAAATGCAGCACACAGAGGAGGAGGAGCAGTGGTAACTTTACTGACCGGGATAGGGGAACAGAAGACGGAAAAATAGTTCAATTTCTGGTTACACTAGTCAGTAACAACACAGTAGCTCATATAACTCAGCCTAACAGGGGCCAGGGAGAAAAACATTAATTTTTGTGGGAAACAGTGTAGAAATGCTGAGATCCTATACTTAAAGGGGTGATTCTCTACTCTGTAATAGTGGCCACATCTCTGTGATAGGGAAGGCTTTTTCTAAATACCATGTGTAGTACATTCTGCCTCTGAGTGGTGCTATTGCGGTTCCCTCATCCCCATCAAGTGATTCCCCAGGCTCCGTGACCTCTCAGATCTGGTGATGTCACATCAACTTCCAGTTGACCTGACATCGCCGCAGCCGGCCCCAGTCTTCCTGAGTGACTGGGCTGTGGGCGGAGTTTCACCACTCATCACAGCCCAGCATCTCCCTGCTCCCTCTTTCACTGCAGAGCTCGACAAGTAGGGGAGATGCTGGGCTGTGACAAACCGTGAAACTCCGTCCACAGCCCAGTCACTCAAGGAGACTGGAACTGGCCTTGGTGATGTCAAGTCAACTGGAAGTTGACCTGACATCACCGGATCTCAGAGGTCACCGAGCCCGGGAGTCACTTTATGGGGATAAGCAGACCACTCAGAGGCAGAATTGGCTGAACAAGGTATTTCCCCTATCAGTTTTACAGAGATGTGGCCACTATTTCAGAGTATTGTACCACCCCTTTAAAGGGAAGCCATCATCAAAGTCACCTATTGTTTAAATCATGTGTTTGCGTAACATGTATTTATTTATTTTTTTCATATCATGATCATTATTAAAAAACAAAATTAGGAATCTTGTTTCAATTTTTACACCGGCCACTGGTGCTTTTTTTAGACTCATTTTTGTCTTTTCAGGAAGAGTTTTCAGCAGGCTCCTTATCATCAGAGACAAGATTACAATTTCAGGTAACACCTCTATACACATGTAATAACACAGGGTCTACCAATAACAATATCACACGTGACTCTGCTCCTCATCGCTTCACAATGACCATTGCAAGTTCATTAGATAGAATCATAGAATGAAGAAAAAACAAAAAGCCAGCACTAAATGTGCACTTCAGCACTAAACATTCCAAACTGTACTTATTATAAAAATTTTGAGATTTTAGGCAAAAAATTGCAATTTCTTGAGCTGCCTCGCCACGTCACGGCAAATCTCATTTGAGGCAGTCCTACACTAAAATATCATAGAATGGAAGAATTGGAAAGACCTCCTGGGTCTTCGTGTCCAACCCCCTGCTCAAAGCAGGATTTACAACATCACCTCACACAGATGTTTGTCCAGAGCCTTTTAGAAGACTTCCATTGAAGGACAACTCGCCACCTCTCGTGGCAGTCTGTTCTACTCATTGATCACCCTCACTCTCAAATTTTGCTTTTCTAATTTCTAATCTGTATCTTCTCCCATTCAGTTTCATCCCATTGCTTCTAGTCTTTCCTTGTGTAAACGAGAATGGGGCTGATCCCCCTGCAGTGTGGCAGCCCTTAAGATATTTGTAGACAGCTACCAAATCTCCTCTCAGCCTTCTTTTTTTTTGTAAGCTAAACCTTTCCAAATCCTGTAACTGTTCCTCATAGGTCATGGTTTGCAGACCAGTCACCATTCTGGTCACTCTTCTCTGAACTTGCTTCAGTTTGTTGATGTATTTGTAAAAATGTGGTACCCAGACCTGAACATAGTATTCTAGATGAGGTCTGACCACAGAAGAGTAGAGGGGGATGATTACTTCACTCATATCGTCTGTCTGCTTCTGTTAACACATCTCAGAACTGTGTTTGCCTTTTTTGCTGCTGCATCACCCTGTTGACTCTTGTGAATTCTAGTAGTATATCCAAGTCTTTTTCACATGTGCTATTGCTTAGTTCAATTCCTCCCATTCTGTAGATGTTATATTCATTTTTCTTGCCAGATGAAGGGCTTTGCATTTCTCCCTGTTAAAAGTAATTCTGTTAGTTGCTTCCCATTGTTCCAGTTTTTATATCTTTTTGAATCCTCTCTCTCTTCTCAACTATTACCTATCCCTCCTAGCTTTGTGTCATCAGCAAATGTAATCAGTCTACCCTCAACTACTTAATCCAAATCAGTGATAAAAATGTTGAACAACACGGGGCCCAGGACAGAGCCTTGTGGTACCCCACTTGAGATTATCTTCCAACTGGTAAAACAGGAAAGTCCAGCTTAAATGAACAATTTCTTCTTTATTTCTTGAGAATTTTGAGCTGGACTTTCCTGTTTTTCTTGTATGATTACCAGGCCATGGCAGGGCCTTTATCTGGGCTCTGAACAAAGAGTGGATAAAGAAATGGTGAGCTGGATTAATTCACTATTATACAGTTTACTTTTCCAACGGGATGTGAAGCCATTTATGACCACTCTTTGGGTCCGATCACTCCACCGAATAGTTGCCTTGTCCAATCCACACTTGATCATTTTTTCAATAAGGATAGTATAAGGTACTTTGTCAAATACTTTGCTGAAGTCAAGATATACTATATCTTCTGCATTTCTTGCTTCAACACAAAAGATCGGGTCGGAGTCTGTTTGTTGTGGCCATGTAAAAATGTTATTTCCTGTAACAAGATGGAGTTAAAGTCTAAAAAAAGAAGTTATTGTTAATACAGATTGTGAGCTGTAAAAAAAAATAAAAAATTGCAAAAGATAAGAAAAAATAAAACCCTCCCACTCAAAGAAACAAACCAAAAATGTTTAACACATAAACCTGATTTAAACAATAGGTCTTTTTCTCACGATAGCTCCCCCTAACCAGGTATTAATCTGTCCAGTTAAGAAACAACCAATTGTGAATCAATTTTGAACTTCTTTTGTGAAAAAGAACTCTGGAGAGGAACAGCAAGACAACCACCAGAAGGGGAACAGTTTTGAAGGTGATGGCCACAAAAGTATTTTAGTCTTATCCTCTTGAAGTGATTCTTCTCTAGTTTTAAGTTCTGCTAGTGTCCTTGTCACGTCTGGTGAAATCTGCTTTGTCAAGATTAGCTGCGTCTCTCGACCATCTCAAGAGCAGGAATACCTGGTCATGGGCCTTTACACAAGAAGAGGCGGAGAGGTCCATAGCAGGCGTCGACCTGCATCTGCTCCTTTGTATTTAGAGGAAATGATGATAGTGATAGTTTGGAGCATCATATTCTTAAAAGCTCACACAGGCATCCATGTAATGGCCAACTGTACCCTGATTGCTGTTAGGTAATGGGATGAAATCCTAAGAGCAATGATCAAACCTTACGCTGGTGCAGTGGGCCTCAGTTAATCCTGGTGCAGGACCATTTGACCACACTGTGTAGGCAGCTCCTCGATGTAGAAGGCATTGATGCCATGGACTTGTCCTTAAGTCTCAAAGGCCTGAATCCAATTGAGAACCTCTGGGACATCATGCATAAGTGCATTCAATACCACAAAGTCAGGCCACAGACTATGGAGGAGCTCACGGATGCTATACTCCACGTCTGAGAGGAAATCCCCTAGGACACCATCCACCAACTATACAGGAGTGTGCACAATTGCATACAAGCACTCGGGGCGTGGGGGTGGTGGGTCACGCTCATTATGGAGTCATGTTACTTGTTGCTGTGATGAAATGCACACAAAGTAGATCCACTTTGGCAGTTTTACTTTAATTTTTGGGGCGAGGTTACCTGTATGTACACTCTAGGTGCGAATGTCTTGCGCAGCTATACCGTAAATATGTTTACATTTGATCATATATTCTGCCATTAAGGATTGAGCTGAGACTATCAACATGATCTTCCTAAAGTGCCGGCAATTCAGCTGCTTCTGCTGACATTAAATCAACAAAATGGCGGCTTGTCATGCATCTGCTTTGTAGATTGGGTGGGAAAACTGACATCATGTGGATTGAAAGCTGGCTACCTCAGTTTGACAACCGTCTCTCTGCTGCCTATCAGCATGATGTCACCTGTCCTACTCCGCCTACAGAGCAGAGCAAAAAAGAGGCTCGGTTGGTGAAGTCATCATATCACTGGCAGAAGCGGTCTCCACCAGTCATAACAGGCAGATAGATAGCAACTATGTGCCTGTTAGTAAGCATTTGTAGGTCCAGGACCTAATAAATTAGAATATCATCAAAATGGGAAACACATATATTATATAGAGTCATTACACACAGAGGGATCTATTCCTATATATTATAGAGTCATTACACACAGAGGGATCTATTCCTATATATTATATAGAGTCATTACACACAGAGGGATCTATTCCTATATATTATATAGAGTCATTACACACAGAGGGATCTATTCCTATATATTATAGAGTCATTACACACAGAGGGATCTATTCCTATATATTATATAGTCATTACACACAAATGGATCTATTCCTATATATTATATAGAGTCATTACACACAGAGGGATCTATTGAAAGTGTTTATTTCTGTTAATATTGATGATTATGGCTTACAGCCAATGAAAACCCAAAAGTCATTATCTCAGAAAATTAGAATATTATATAAGACCAACTGAAAAAATATTTAGTTTTTTTTTAACTCAGAAATGTTGGCGCCTACTGAAAAGTCTGTATAGTAAATGCCTCAATACTTGGTCTGGGCTCCTTTTGCAAGAATTACTGCAGCAATGCGGCGTGGCATGGAGGCGATCAGCCTGTGGCACTGCTGAGGTGTTATAGAAGAGGTTGGTTTGATAGCAGCCTTCAGCTCGTCTGCATTGTTGGGTCTGGTGTCTCAGCTTCCTCTTGACAGTACCCCATAGATTCCCTATGGGGTTTAGGTCAGGAGAGTTTGCTGCCAATCAAGCACAGTGATACTGTGGTTATTAAACCAGGTCTTGGTACTTTTGGCAGTGTGGACTGGTGCCACGTCCTGCTGGAAAATGAAATTTCCATCCTCAAAAAGCTTTTCGGCAGAGGGAAGCATAAAGTGCTCTAAAATTTCCTGGTAGACGGCTGCACTGACTTTGATCTTTATAAAACACAGTGGACCTACACCAGCAGATGACATGGCTCCCCAAACCATCACTGATTGTGGAGACTTCACACTAGACCTCAAGCAGCTTGGATTGTGGCCTCTCCACTCGTCCTCCAGACTCTGGGACCGCAATTTATAAATGAAATGCAAAATTTACTTTCATCTACAAACAACACGTTGGACCACTGCGCAACAGTCCAGTTCTTTTTCTTCTTGACCTAGGTAAGACACTTCTGGCGTTTTCTATTGGTTATGAGTGGCTTGACACAAGGAATGCGACACTTGTAGACCATGTCCTGGATACGTCTGTGTGTGGTGGCTCTTTAAAGGGAAGGTATCGCGGTTTTTTATTTTTGTATTAAAAATAGTGATTATGAAATCAAGTATTTCTAATACAAAATGAAAATCGCAGCTTATTTAGTTTTTATGTAATTCTTATTTTACTGGAGGCACTGGGGGCTGCCATGCTGGATTTGCCTTGTGTGTAACGACAGTAACTCCTTCCTTTATGGCAGCCCCTGTGCATAGACTCTGATAGTCGGGCTCCGACCCCTTGCCATACGTTACAGTGGGCGTCTGCTGTGACGTGGACGCGCCCCCTGGGCTGTCCAGAACACAAGAGGGAGGAGTTCAGCGCCATTATTGTGGAGCTCACAGCGTGTGCTGTTTGCTCCACTTTACCCTTGTCAACCGCCGGGATGTGTGAGTACGGGCCGCCTCCCCTCCTCTCCCCTCCCCTCCTTACTTTCTCCGATGACATCCCATCCTTCCGTTCTCCCCAGCCCCTGCTCTGCCCCAGCTACTGCCGCCGCCGTTACCGTCTCCAATGACACCCCCCTCCCTCCGTTCTCCCAAGTCCCCGCTCTGCCCGCTGCCGCAGCTCCCCCAGCTCTGCCCGCCGCTGCTGTGTGTGTGTGTGCACGCGCGATTGTACAGGTATGTGCGATATCGTGAGTGTGTGTGAGTGTATGCGATCGGATGTGTGAGTGTATGCGATCGGATGTGTGAGTGTATGCGATCGGATGTGTGAAATGTCGGCCGAACGCAGGGGAGGATGGCATGCAGCTCAGCTGCCTGGAGCGCCCACCGGAGGTCACAGGGAGGAATGATGTGAAAGGTGTGTGTGTGTGTGTGTGTGTGTGTGTGTGGCACAAGGTCCCCATCAGGGGTGATTGTATGTGTGTGGCACAAGGTCCCCATCAGGGGTGATTGTGTGTGTGTGTGTGTGTGTGTGTGTGTGTACGCGCGCGCCACTGCATGTGAGTACCTGTGTGTGTACCGGTGATACTGTCTGCAGGGTTGTGTATCTAATCCTCTCCTGTGTGATACTGTCTGCTGAGCTGTGTATCTAATCCTCTCCTGTGTGATACTGTCTGCTGAGCCGTGTATCTAATCCTATCCTGTGTGATACTCCTGCTGTCCTTGGTGACACTTTAGGCATTTCTGGTCACCATGAAAATGGCTGTGCACTATGTCCCTACATGTCATTCTCTGCTATCTGTTGTAAACACTCAGATTAGGAGAGGGGAGGCGTGACATCACACACAGGAGAGCAGACTCCTCCCACTTTATGGCAGGCTGTAATCTGAGCTTTTTATACAGTGGAAATTCAGTAGGATTTCAGAAGCTGCTCTCCCTAGTGTTTAACAGTGGAAAATATCAAACTTTTTAATTTTTTTTTATATTTTGCACAATTAAAAAAAAAAATAATATTTAAACAAAACATTTAAACATTATTACTTTAAATTTTTTTCAGTTATTATTTTTTTTTTGACGATACCTTCCCTTTAAGCACTGACTCCAGCAGCAGTCCACTCCTTGTGAATCTCCCCCAAATTTTTGAATTGCCTTTTCTCAACTATCTATCTGGGCTGTGGTTATCCCGGTTGTTTGTGCACCTTTTTCTACCACACTATTTCCTTCTACTTAACTTTCCATTAATATGCTTGGATACAACACTCTGAACAGCCAGCTTCTTTAGCAATGACCTTTTGTGGCTTACCCTCCTTGTGGAATGTATCAATGACTGCCTTCTGGACATCTGTCAAGTCAACAGTCTCCTCCATGAACCAGACTAAAGGCCCATTTTAAGAAGCCTTTGCAGGTGTTTTGTAGTAATTATTCTAACTTTCTGAGATAATGACTTTTGGGTTTTCATTGGCTGTAAGTTATAATCAACAACATTAATTACTCTGTAATGACTAATAAGTTTCACTTGTTGTATTGAATTACTGAAATAAATTAACTTTTTGATGATATTCTAATTTTTTGAGAAGCACTTGTGTGATGGTGGAATACGGGGGGTGGGGGTGGTGTTGTGTGTATAATTTTGTGTAGGTTCGTATATTAAGCATGGTGCTCTGTCCATTCTGTGTATTCCTTGTGTGTACATTGTCCTATTTGCCGGTAATCACCCCCTGCCAGGCCTTTGTCCCTAGGTGTGGGGGAGGAAGCCTGGAGTCCATCAAACTCTCTGCTTACCTGGGAGATTATTCATTATGGCTGTGAAAGACAAGAGAGTAGTAATGGCCCCTTTACACACAGACTTTTTAGCGATCCCGACCTGGCCGGGATCGCTGGAAAGTCTCTAAACAGTCACTGGTGAGCTGTCAAACAGGCAGATCTGGGCAACGACGCAGCAGCGATACGGACCTGCAGAACAACCTCGCTGGTCGTTGGGGACGTGTCACACAGCAGCTATTTGACGACTCACACCTATGTGAGGGGCGAGGTGTTTGGCGCTGAAGCCACCTAGCTGTCCTTTTTACACGCCCCCCTCAGCTCCGATTGGTGATCGCTAGTGCGTTCTTATTGGCGACCCAGAGCTTGGAAAGATTGGCAAAAGTCGCGCTTGTATATCCTTTGTTCCTGAGCTTCTGTTACTTAGCGTATCTTTGTAGAGTTCTCTGTGCGGCGACTCCACAGTTGTTTATCTATACCGCATCAATACAGCTTCAATCAAATGAAGCTTACCGTATAGGCTTTATAGTATTGCAGACTGGAGAACTCTCTAATGATCCGCAAACCAGCATGGTCAGGAACAAGGTAGCTTTGAAACAAAGGACGGAAGCACTAAAGTTGCCTTCTTTTCAGTGAAAGCCGCCCAAATAGAACGCAACAGCAACCACCAATCGTAGGTAAGGGGGCGGGAAAGGGAACGCTATAGCACACCTACGGGCTGGGTTCTAAGTCGCTAATTATGTCATTGTAGTGGTGTCAAACACACCGATGCATGCTGCGCAGCGGGAAGCAAAGGAACAAAAAATGGTCCTGAAAGATTTGTAGCGATCAGCGACCTCACAGCAGGGTCCAGGTCGCTGATGCGGGTCACACACTGCAATGTCGCTGGGGAGGTCGCTATTACATCACAAAACTGGTGACGTTACAGCGATGTCACTAGCAATGTTGCAGTGTGTAAAGGGGCCTTAAGATTGATCCTCTGAGGGAGAAGCGGACACCCCAGAGAGACTGTGAGAAACCCCGATTTCCCTGGAACAGGACTGCTGGAGGATTGTAACTGATCCCCGGGACATTTATCCTATTACTGGACTACTTTACCCTCTGTGTGGTGGATTATTTGATGAACCTTCTGACTTACTTGGAATAAATGTTCTTTGGATTGTTCAATCATCTCTCGCTCTGTTGATTGTGTGATATGGGAGAAGGACCCCGTGACAACTTGTACCCTTTAAATGAAACACTTTTTTCCAATTAGCTCTTGGAAAAGTCATTAACACAGAGGTTCACTTATATTTTCTCCCTGTACTGTGAATACATCCACGACATGCTAAGACACAGATTGAACAACTGTAGTTAGATTGTGTTTTCTATAATGGTGAACTGATATCAATCCATATTTTATTAGTTATCAATGCAGAAATTCAGGTAATTCCAATGGGTCCACTAACACTTTATGATAAGGTAAGAAAGAGGACCGCACTCCTTCGCTGTGCTGGAAACTTTATTCAGACAGGTGCAAGGTAAAAAGCTGGAGGCAACCTGTATGCCAGCTCCTGCTATGGACGACTGCCGTTTCGCCTATTAATTAGGCTTCCACGGGTCCACACAGCGAAGGAGTGTGATCCTCTTTCTTACCTTATCATCCTTGGATCTTGTTTTGTGACACGCACCCCGCTCTAGACTGAATCACCGGCAAGTAAATACCCCAGGCATATGCGGTACCGCAGGTGACAGGCAGTGGTGCACGACCACTCTTCATTTGTCCACTAAAGGCTACTTTACACACTGCGATATCGATATCGCCAGCGTGCGTACCCGCCCTCATCTGTTGTGCGACACGGGCAAATCGCTGCCCGTGTCGCACAACATCGCCCGGACTCGTCACACGGACTTACCTGCCCTGCGACGTCGCTGTGACCGGCGAACCACCTCCTTTCTAAGGGGGCGGTTCGTTTAGCGTCACAGCAGCGTCACTGAACCGCCGCCCAATAGAAGCGGAGGGGCGGAGATGAGCGGGACAAACATCCCACCCACCTTCTTCCTTCCGCATTGTGGCCGGGAGGCAGGTAAGGAGATGTTCCTCGTTCCTGCGGTGTCACACGGAGCGATGTCTGCTGCCGCAGGAACGAGGAACAACTTCGTTACTGCTGCAGTAACGATATTTGAAAATGGACCCCCATGTCACCGATGAGCGATTTTGCACCTTTTTGTGACGATGCAAAATCGCTCATAGGTGTCATACGCAACGGCATCGCTACAGCGACCGGATGTGTGTCACACATTCCGTGACCCCAACGAGATCACTTGAGCGATGTCGTAGCGTGTAAAGCCCGCTTAACACTTCATCCTGTGTCTGTGCACTTAGCCTAAAGCGGCGCCACAGGTCAGTTTACGCAGCAGAAAAAAAGAAGCACAGTATGCAGATTTCTATAAATCCCATCCACTGTGCTTGTACTGTACAATGCAGCATTTAGGACACAGGGAAAACTCGCTGCGTCCAAAACGCTGCTCTTCCTGATTGTTTAAGGCTGCGTTCCCACAATGTAAATTGTTTAAATAATTCACCACTAAACATTTTCCATCAATAGATTTTTTTTAATTGTTTTTTTTTTTAAAGAAACACAAAAAATAAAACTCCACACAATCATTGACATCTCCCAAACCCAGCTTATATACGATATTGCACCTAAATGGGATCTTTCAAGGACCCCTTGATCCAAGCAGTTTTCACAATTTCTCTACTTTTAAAGGGATAGTGTTCTACATAATGCTGGGATACAAAAGTCCTGAGGTGCGTACAACCATTCCCTCCTCTGCAAACAGCTCAGAGTCCCCACATCCAGCACCTACAAGCATATAGGAAGATTACATGTCTGCAGTGATTACAGAAATCGGAACGGTTAGTGTCACTCATCACTGCAACACGGTAGAGAAAATAATATCTACAAATATTTATAAAAATATACCTGTTTTATTTCCTCCGCCGCCAGAGAAGATAAGGGCTGCGGGGAAATATAGCAGGGGATAAGCGAAAGGGCATAATGCGTCATTTATGTCTGTTCGCCACTTTTTAATAAATATAAATATTTTCTAAACACAGAAAAGCAAATGGAAGATGAAGGAAGACAGCCTGACTGTAGGTTTTGCATTAGTTATGGGCCCATGGATTCTAATATTTTGTGTGGTCCCACTATTCCAGCATTTGTACAGTATGGCAGAAAATTGTGCCCATTGAGGTGGGCAGTATCTTACAGGGGAGCAGTTCTTAAATATTATTTGTGAGATGTGGGTGTAAGCATCTCACCAGCCACAAGGGGCAGCCAAGTGCTCAAATAAAACTCCTCTAACAATACTAATCTACTCTGCTGGGTTGTTACTGTGGCCTGGACTTAGAAGCATAAAATCGGGTATTAACAGATATAGTCAGTCCCACTGCCAAACTGCAGGATGATCAACACTTATTTGTATTAAGTCTATAAAACTAGTTAAAAATAGGGTGATAACTAGTGATGAGAGAGCACTACTATTCTCAGGTGCTCCATACTCGCGACCAGGAGTCGGACACTCGCGACCAGGAGTCGGACACTTGCGACCAGGAGTCGGACACTCGCGACCAGGAGTCGGACACTCGCGACCAGGAGTCGGACACTCGCGACAAGGAGTCGGACACTCGCGACAAGGAGTCGGACACTCGCGACAAGGAGTCGGACACTCGCGACAAGGAGTCGGACACTCGCGACAAGGAGTCGGACACTCGCGACAAGGAGTCGGACACTCGCGACAAGGAGTCGGACACTCGCGACAAGGAGTCGGACACTCGCGACAAGGAGTCGGACACTCTGATAGGTGCGACTTATGTACCGAGTATAATAGAAGTCAATGGGGGACCACAGCATTTTTCCAGATTTCCTAGGAAAAGGTTTGAGTTCCATATTGACTTCTATTATACTCGGGTACTCAAGTCTAGCCCATCCAAGCATCCAGCTGCTTGTTACGAGTACCAAGCACCCGAGCATCGTAGTGCCAGCTTATCACTAGTGATAACAGAATCGGAGTCATATACCAGCCTTACCACTGCGCCAAAATCTACGGCCCCTAAGGCCAGGTTCACACAGCATTCACTTGTGGAAAAACCATAGGTGCTTTGTTTGGACAATACAAATCCCTGGTAAAAAGAGTTGTTTTTTTCCCCAACATAGCCAGTCATTACCACTATGTGTGAGCCTAGCCTAAATGTGTTCATATCAGTGTTTGCGGAGAGTGATGTGATTATGTGATTTGTGTTGTGAGTCGGCTGCAGCCAACGTCAGTCTGCGGTAACAAGAGGCACAGACATTGCTGGAATACAGACGTTGCAGGAGGAAGTATCCACTAATATTATTTTAATTGGGGTCTTGAATCGATTTCACTAGGGATGTCCAGTAATGGAAAACCCATGTAATATGTCGCTGTAACGGGAACACATTACATCTACAGGTCCTTACGTCTTGTAGCCAAAAAGATATACAAATAATTCTGGGCTGTTTGGCTAGTAGGAGAACTGAAAGAATGAAGGAGCAGAGAATTCGTGAAAAAAAGCGTTCCCCTTATGTACTCTGGCCCGTCAGTCACTACTATGAGTGGCAGATGGGGAGCGTGCTCCTCCAACCCTGGATCTGATATATTCTTTTAAGGCTCCTCGTAGCCAAAACAGCAGAAAATGTTTGTACCGTTTGGCCTACTAGGAGCACGGATATGGATCTGTAATCTGCAGACATACAGTAAAGTTGGTCTTTACACAATTCCACATCTTATGACGTTTCCGTCCTCCTGCAGGAAGTTTTCTTCTCACTTACAGGTATAATAAGAATGAAAAGAAAAATATTGGATTGTGGCAAAATGTGAACACTACAATGGTCTTCATAGGTCAAGTATAAAGTAGCCACGTGGTCTGTCCAGCACTTCTCTCCATGTTCAGGAAACAACTAAACACATGAACAGTTAAGTCCGGGGTCAGACGAGTATGAAAAATTGTCTGATTTTCATCCAGGAATCTCGGACAATTTTCATCCGCATTGTCATCTGTATTCCATCCATGTCTGTATTTTACGTCAATGTGACATCCGCTTTTTTTTGTTTTTTTTTTTGCATCTTTTTAAAATGTAAATGATCAAATACAGTTTCTTATGCTAATAATGGCGATGCATCTGTAAAGATGGGATGAAATAACGATGATCCGTGTGGCATCCAATTTAGTTTGCGCACCCAAAGGCTTGAATGGGCGAGTCTCATATGAAGAGAATAGTGAGATTCCCCACACACGGATCATGTCGTCTGAACAGACTTATTGAATGACATCAGGCAATGTGCTGTGCGATTTCTACAAAGACAGCACATCATGCTCTTCTGAACAGGACCTAAGGGCTCATTCAGACACGCGTGAAAATCCGTACGAGCTCAGACCACAATACATGGAGCGGCCGTGGCTCTTACAACCCGAGCGTCACAGCTCAAAAACATATGGCGCTGTCATGATCCGGTTGGGAGAGCCATGCAGAGATCGGACCGATTAGCACAGACGTTTGCATTAATCCTAAAGGGTGGAATTTCTAGCTTCTGCAAATAGTCAATCAATGTATAATGGACAGCTCCTTTATATCTGGGCTGTGGAGTCCATGTTCGTTTTTGGGACGACGGAGCAGGTATTAACCAATGCCAGCTTTAATAAAATATAGATTATCTGTTATTAAAATTGTTTAATTTAGTAACCTACATAATTCAGACACGTTCACTAATCTTAAATAGAAATATATTTTATGTCCTATAAAAAAAAAGTGCTAAAATAAATAAGTAATGACTAATTACTGGCCATTTATGAAGGAGTCTGGAGAAAGAGAGGATTCCAAGTTGGATCCTTGGCATTGTTCACTCCACAGCCCGATTTCTTAAGATTTTGGTGACTGAATTGGTTGAGACTCTGCCTGGTCATGTGATGGACACTGATCATTATCAGAGCTCTGATTGTAGCGAGCGCGGTGGCCATCACATGACCCGAGCTCTTTAACACATTTTATATAAACATATGTTCATATAAAAAAAGTACATGATAAAACCACAAAAAACATCCATTATACAATAGATCAGCATTGTTTGCTAAAACTGGAAAACCCCTTGGATTATTCATATGACCATGTGTAATGACAAAAGGGGAATGGGAAGTCAAACCAAAAGGCGATCACCAAGGAGTAATAAAGAAGTGACTTCAGTGAACTTCCTAGACAGCAATGTTTTTGGGCAGTTTCTAAAAAAAAAAAAAAAAAATGCTGAAATCAACACAACCATGTAACTGAAGGGTTAAACAGTCACATCTGTCATCACAGGAGTTGGGAAATATCCACTGACAACAGGACAGAGTAGTCTCTGCAGTTTGTGATGGAGCCGAAGAGCACAAAGCTGCCGCAGTGGAGCTGGAAGAGGACAAAGTGAGTGTTTAGATTTGTTGCAGGTTGCAATCCATCCATCGGCAATTACGCTAACATTTCCATAGACTTCCATGGGAGTGATTTATACGACAGGAGTGTTATTAACCTAAAATGGACTCAAAACAGCAATTCATTCATTCCGCATCAGACAGACGATCTCACAGACTGAGCCCAAGCCCGCTGCATCCATAGTTATGGTGCTGCTGGGGAAACGTTCAGCGAGTTCCAGCAACAGTATGGTCCAGGCCTTAATAAAAAAAAAAGAGGAAAATTGGCAGCAAATGTCACACACTTCACTTATACAAAAACTCTGATTGCAACCTGCAACAAACCCAATTCTATCATGATCTCACCAGTTTTCTATGGATTCTCTAAAAAGGCAGCACAATATTTGGTGAAGGTATACCCCAGATGTGAATAGGCCATTGCAGCCAAGTGTTCGCCCCTAAAAGTTTAGCCAGTCAGGCTGTCTCTTCTCGCAGATCAGAATTCGTCATCGGAGCTCAAGAGTAGCGTCTTCTCCGTGTCACGAGCACCCGACAAACTCTGGGAACGAGAGATTATTTGTCCATTGCGCCAGCTCGTGCCCTGCTCCAAGGTGGACTGCTGCGTGTACTGCTGGTAGGCCGGTGAGAAGTTATGGATGGCGTCCTGGACAATGTCGTGAGGATTCATGGTCTCCTTCAAACTGCTTGAGATGCTCTTCATGGGTGCGCAGCGGCCTGTGAAGCAAAAACAAGAATCAGACACATTCTACATACGCCATCTCATGTCAGATCCACATTATTCTGGGCGGCCACATGGACAACCACTGACTGTAATGGACAATTATGCAACTGCCTGGAAAAGGCAGAAGTGGACTGTAGTAATGCCTGATAACAGAGCCATAGGTGTCACTGACTGACGGCTGAATACACCCAGATTCCCTCGGAGTACCCATACACCTCTGACACCGGTAATCCCCAGAGGATACAAAGGGCAAAAGAAAAACACTAAAATAAATAATCAACCTTACCCTTATAGGCATGAGAAAATCTATACAAGGCAGCACCGACTTCTGCATCGTGAGGTCAGCGACACTCATGATGTCCCTGTAAGAGGTGCCTACAAGGACGTGTGCCTGCCCAGCATGTATGGTGCACACGTCCTGACAGGCACCGGCCAACTGGGAATCATCAGCGCCAATCACCTGCAATGCTGAAGTCAGGGTCGCCAGAGAAACGTCTATGAGCAGGTTAACCACACAGAAAGCTAAGCTTGTGGGTAAAAATTTCTAGTATAGTGGCGCAATAAGCAAAAAAAACCCCCAAAAACTGCCATACATGTCTTTCATGATTGTGTAGACATTGTTTGCTAGTTTTAGGATGGCACAAAAGAGCATAGCTTAAACTGACAAAATAGTGGCACAAAATATTGGCATAAGCTGAGGTAACTATTAGGCGGTGGAGAGTTAGACAAAAAAGTGCATTGTCCACCATGAGACACTGATAAATTAGGCACATCTTCAGACTAAGTTATGATGAGCAGGCACTACCATGCTCAAGTGCTCAATACTTTTAACTAGTGAGGAGCAAGCACTACCATGCTCGGGTCTTGTAACTCGCTCATCACTAACCGTTACAAGTACTGAGCACCGGAGCATGGTAGTGCCCGCTCATCACTAGTTACGAGTACTGAGCACCGGAGCATGGTAGTGCCCGCTCATCACTAGTTACGAGTACTGAGCACCGGAGCATGGCAGTGCCCACTCATCACTAGTTACGAGTACTGAGCACCTGAGCATGGTAGTGCCCGCTCATCACTAGTTACGAGTACTCAGCACCCGAGCATGGTAGTGCCCGCTCATCACTAGTCACGAGTACAGAGCACCCGAGCATGGTAGTGCCCGCTCATCACTAGTTACGAGTTCTGAGCACCTGAGCATGGTAGTGCCCACTCATCACTAGTTACAAGTACTGAGCCCCTGAGCATGGTAGTGCCCGCTCATCACTAGTTACGAGTACTCAGCACCCGAGCATGGCAGTGCCCGCTCATCACTAGTTACGAGTACTGAGCACCTGAGCATGGTAGTACCCGCTCATCACTAGTTACGAGTACTCAGCACCCGAGCATGGCAGTGCCCGCTCATCACTAGTTACGAGTACTGAGCCCCTGAGCATGGTAGTGCCCGCTCATCACTAGTTACGAGTACTCAGCACCCGAGCATGGCAGTGCCCGCTCATCACTAGTTACGAGTACTCAGCACCCGAGCATGGCAGTGCCCGCTCATCACTAGTTACGAGTACTGAGCACCTGAGCATGGTAGTGCCCGCTCATCACTAGTTACCAGTACTGAGCACCCGAGCATGGTAGTGCCCGCTCATCACTAGTCACGAGTACAGAGCACCCGAGCATGGTAGTGCTCGCTCATCACTAGTTACGAGTACTCAGCACCCGAGCATGGTAGTGCCCGCTCATCACTAGTCACGAGTACAGAGCACCCGAGCATGGTAGTGCTCGCTCATCACTAGTTACGAGTACTGAGCACCTGAGCACGGTAGTGCTCGCTCATCACTAGTTACGAGTACTGAGCACCTGAGCATGGTAGTGCCCACTCATCACTAGTTATGAGTACTGAGCGCTCTTCATAAACTTAGTCTGAAGATGTGCCTAATTTATCACAGTGGCTCATGGTGTATAATGCACTTTTTTGGCCAACTCCTCACTATTGGTCACATAATAAGTAGAATTAGTAAATCTGCACCAGTATCTTGCAATGTGTCAGATAAGCTCCCAATTTTACTGTACAGAATATCTGGCTTTATGATAGGACTGTGACGGATCAGATAATTGTTTGCTGGTAACCACTTTCATGCATTTCACTTTCCAATAATACATTTTACCATTATACGCTATAATATAGGAAGTCTGACAACAAGAAGGAAAAAAGAAATGGTATATAAAAAAGCAGATGTATAAAGCTGAAAAAAAATGCTGCAGACAGAGCTTTACCTACCATATGGACCGTACGTTGGAACAGCTGCAGGGCAAAAGCAAAGGGAAACAAAAGAGAAAGGACAGGATCAAGAAATACAGAGGTTAGAGAAGAATACAGTGGGCATCATATGAGGCTCATGTGTTCACCAGTCACGCATGCAAGAGGCCTAGATACTAAGTATCTCATGCTCACCCCACCCAGGCCTTCTGCTCACTGAGATAAGTCAGCACTTCTCCAGAACCGTGGTGACGCGTCTCACCACAAATATATACATTCCTCACAGGCTTCCCTGTATTTAACAAAGCAGCTGAGAACTATTCACCCCTCCTGAATCACCAAAGTGCTGACTCAACAACCTACATCTACAAAAAAACAAAAAATAAATAAACTTTGTCATAGGAGAGAATGATCACATTCAGAAAGGTGGAATCCCAACAATAGGAGGCCCTAATAGCAGTAACGTTGTATTATTTTATCTTCTACAGGTAGCCTCCTTCCTTCTTTTCTTGTATTATCTCTCAAAGAATTTTACATTATTTTTCTTTTAAAACTAGTAGAGAAAAACAAAGCATGTCATTCCCACAACAAACACTAGGTGGCAGAAAGCCTCTATTACACAGGACTGCCGAAAAGAAAAGTGCATAATAGGAGAAAAAAGGAGATCAGGCCACAATGTACATGTAAAAAATATTAGTTTTATTAGATAAAAACCGCATAGGTCAATAAGTACAAAAATCACACATAATGGGAACAAGTCAAGCAAAAAAATGTGGGAATGTGGGGAAGATGGAGGAAAAGTGTGGGCAAAGTAATGCCACACAACCTGCCCAAGTACAACACAATTAATGTATATGAGGCCGTCACATTACAATGTTATGCGGCTAGGTGCCCCCGTGACAAGGTGACAGCCCCACGGAGAGAAGACATACATGCACCAACGTATTATATATCAATATCAAGTTTGAAGGCAAGTGTCAAAATATCCCCTCTCCATGAAGGTACACCATGGCAAGGATAGCACCACGCCACGTGACCACCCAGGCTGGGATCACAAGAGAAAACCGTGTCTCAGCATAAGTATGTACGATAAGTAAATCCCAGCATGGGTGGCCCAGCGTGCAGAAAGGCAGGGCAAGTGGACGATACCTGTGTGGTGTAGCAGGGCAGGTTGTAGAGGCAGGAAGCCTCCTTGACAGCTGTTTCGCCTATGGCTTTATCAATTTATTTTGATAAAGCCATAGGCGAAACAGCTGTCAAGGAGGCTTCCTGCCTCTACAACCTGCCCTGCTACACCACACAGGTATCGTCCACTTGCCCTGCCTTTCTGCACGCTGGGCCACCCATGCTGGGATTTACTTATCGTACATACTTATGCTGAGACACGGTTTTCTCTTGTGATCCCAGCCTGGGTGGTCACGTGGCGTGGTGCTATCCTTGCCATGGTGTACCTTCATGGAGAGGGGATATTTTGACACTTGCCTTCAAACTTGATATTGATATATAATACGTTGGTGCATGTATGTCTTCTCTCCGTGGGGCTGTCACCTTGTCACGGGGGCACCTAGCCGCATAACATTGTAATGTGACGGCCTCATATACATTAATTGTGTTGTACTTGGGCAGGTTGTGTGGCATTACTTTGCCCACACTTTTCCTCCATCTTCCCCACATTCCCACATTTTTTTGCTTGACTTGTTCCCATTATGTGTGATTTTTGTACTTATTGACCTATGCGGTTTTTATCTAATAAAACTAATATTTTTTACATGTACATTGTGGCCTGATCTCCTTTTTTCTCCTATTATGCATGTTCTTTGGAGTAGGTTCTTACCCTAGGGGGTCCCTATTAGTGGCCTCCCCGGTGTTTATAAGTATTATGGCGAAATTGTCATACCGAAAAGAAAAGTGTAGCAAATCTACAAGTGGTGCCTACTGTATAGACATAGTAATCATGGTTATGGATGGGGACTCGAGGGGAAATATCATCTTATACGTGGAATGATATGGACGTTAGGACACAAGTGATGCTCTGATTAGAAAGCTCCTTCAGTTTTAATCTGAAGATTTTTCTGTAATGTCTATTATTTGTTGAAATTGTCCGTCCAGTGAGGAAGGAGACGAACTCTAGCGCCACCTATTGGAAGTGGCAATCCTAAAAGTCAAAAGTGGCTTTTTAAACAAGGCTTTTCATATGACTTAGGATTTATACAAAGATCAATCCAAATTTGTAGACACGGTGTTTCGGGGTGATTGCTCCTCGTCAATGCAAAGTGTGGGTATCTGATCTGGCTTATAAGACGCTATAGTGGGGACCACGGGGAAGACTATTCTCCTTATTTTTTATTTTATTTTTTTTATTTATTTTAACATTTCTTTGTTTTTAAATGGATGAGAGAGGGGGTGGGAAGTGAAAACAAAAATAAAGTTTCATCACTACTATATTAATAGAATTATTATTATAATATATATATATACATATATATATATATATATATATATACACATATACACATACATATTATATATACATATATATACATACATATATATATATATATATATACACACACACACACATATATATATATATATATATATATATATAATATGTGTATGTATATATATAATATATATAATATATATATAATATATATAATATATATATATAATATATATAATATATATATATATATATACACATACACATATATACACATACACACACACACACACACATATACATACATATATACACACATATCCAGTGCCTACAAGTAGTATTCAACCCCCTGCAGATTTAGCAGGTTTACACATTCGGAATTAACTTGGCATTGTGACATTTGGACTGTAGATCAGCCTGGAAGTGTGAAATGCACTGCAGCAAAAGAGAATGTTATTTCTTTTTTTTATTTATTTATTTTTTTAAATTGTGAAAAGTTTATTCAGGAGGGTCATTTATTATTCAACCCCTCAAACCACAAAAATTCTGTTTGGTTCCCCTAAAGTATTAAGAAGTATTTCAGGCACAAAGAACAATGAGCTTCACATGTTTGGATTAATTATCTCTTTTTCCAGCCTTTTCTGACTAATTAAGACCCTCCCCAAACTTGTGAACAGCACTCATACTTGGTCAACATGGGAAAGACAAAGGAGCATTCCAAGGCCATCAGAGACAAGATCGTGGAGGGTCATAAGGCTGGCAAGGGGTACAAAACCCTTTCCAAGGAGTTGGGCCTATCTGTCTCCACTGTTGGGAGCATCATCCGGAAGTGGAAGGCTTATGGAACTACTGTTAGCCTTCCACGGCCTGGACAGCCTTTGAAAGTTTCCACCCGTGCCGAGGCCAGGCTTGTCCGAAGAGTGAAGGCTAACCCAAGGACAACAAGGAAGGAGCTCCGGGAAGATCTCATGGCAGTGGGGACATTGGTTTCAGTCAATACCATAAGTAAATTACTCCACCGCAATGGTCTCCGTTCCAGACGAGCCCGTAAGGTACCTTTACTTTCAAAGCGTCATGTCAAGGCTCGTCTACAGTTTGCTCATGATCACTTGGAGGACTCTGAGACAGACTGGTTCAAGGTTCTCGATCTTTGGTGCCAACCACACACGTGACGTTTGGAGACTGGATGGCACTGCATACGACCCCAAGAATACCATCCCTACAGTCAAGCATGGTGGTGGCAGAATCATGCTGTGGGGCTGTTTCTCAGACAAGGGGCCTGGCCATCTGGTCCGCATCCATGGGAAGATGGATAGCACGGCCTACCTGGAGATTTTGGCCAAGAATCTCCGCTCCTCCATCAAGGATCTTAAGATGGGTCGTCATTTCATCTTCCAACAAGACAACCACCCAAAGCACACAGCCAAGAAAACCAAGGCTTGGTTCAAGAGGGAAAAAATCAAGGTGTTGCAGTGGCCTAGTCAGTCTCCTGACCTTAACCCAATTGAAAACTTGTGGAAGGAGCTCAAGATTAAAGTCCACATGAGACACCCAAAGAACCTAGATAACTTGGAGAAGATCTGCATGGAGGAGTGGGCCGAGATAACTCCAGAGACCTGTGCCGGCCTGATCAGGTCTTATAAAAGACGATTATTAGCTGTAATTGCAAATAAGGGTTATTCCACAAAATATTAAACCTAGGGGTTGAATAATAATTGACCCACACTTTTATGTTGAAAATTTATTAAAATTTAACTGAGCAACATAACTTGTTGGTTTGTAAGATTTATGCATCTGTTAATAAATCCTGCTCTTGTTTGAAGTTTGCAGGCTCTAACTTATTTGCATCTTATCAAACCTGCTAAATCTGCAGGGGGTTGAAGACTACTTGTAGGCACTGTACATACACACACACGTACATGTACACACACATAAACATACATACAGTGCTGGACAAAAGTATTGGCACCCCTGCAATTCTGTCAGATAATACTCAGTTTCTTCCTGAAAATGATTGCAATCATAAATTATTTGGTATTATTATCTTCATTTAATTTATCTTCAATGAAGAAAATAAAAATGGTCATAAAGCCAAATTGGAAATAATTCCACACCAAACATAAAAAGGGGGTGGGCAAAAGTATTGGCACTGTTTGAAAAATCATGTGATGCTTCTCTAATTTGTGTAATTAACACCACCTGTAACTTACCTGTGGCACCTAACAAGCTTTCACTTCATATAGATTGTGTATTTTTTGGCTAGCACCCTGTTCACATTTACAATGGTGTTCCAACAGTCATTTTGATTGTGGCACCTAACATGTGTTGGCAATAACTATATCCCACTTGCAGTCAGTTGACATGGATTAAAGTTGACTCAACCTCTGTCCTGTGTCCTTGTGTGTACCACATTGAGCATGGAGAAAAGAAAGAAGACCAAAGAACTGTCTGAGGACTTGAGAATCCAAATTGTGAGGAAGCATGAGCAATCTCAAGGCTACAAGTCCATCTCCAAAAACCTGAAAGTTCCTGTGTCTACGGTGCGCAGTGTCATCAAGAAGTTTAAAGCCCATGGCACTGTGGCTAACCTTCCTAGATGTGGAAGGAAAAGAAGAACTGACGAGAGATTTCAATACAAGATTGTGCGGATGGTAGATAAAGAACCTCGACTAACATCCAAACAAGTTCAAGCTGCCCTGCAGTCCAAGGGTACAACAGTGTCAACCCGTACTATCCGTCGGCGTGTGAATGAAAAGGGACTGTATGGTAGGATACCCAGGAAGACCCCATTTCTTACCCCGAGACATAAAAAAGCCAGGCAGGAGTTTGCCAAAACTTACCTGAGAAAGCCTAAAACGTTTTGGAAGAATGTTCTCTGGTCAGATGAGACAAAAGTAGAGCTTTTTGGGAAAAGCCATCAACATAGAGTTTAAAAAAAAAAAAAAAAAAGAGGCATTCAAAGAAAAGAACACGGTCCCTACAGTCAAACATGGCGGAGGTTCCCTGATGTTTTGGGGTTGCTTTGCTGCCTCTGGCACTGGACTGCTTGACCGTGTGCATGGCATTATGAAGTCTGAAGACTACCAACAAATTTTGCAGCATAATGTAGGGCCCAGTGTGAGAAAGCTGGGTCTCCCTCAGAGGTCATGGCTCTTCCAACAGGACAATGACCCAAAACACACTTCAAAAAGCACTAGAAAATGGTTTGATAGAAAGCACTGGAGACTACTAAAGTGGCCAGCAATGAGTCCAGACCTGAATCCCATAGAACACCTGTGGAAAGATCTCGAAATGGCAGTTTGGAGAAGGCAGCCTTCAAGTCTCAGGGACCTGGAGCAGTTTGCCAAAGAAGAATGGTCTAAAATTCCAGCAGAGCATTGTAAGAAACTCATTGATGGTTACCAGATGCGGTTGTTCGCAGTTATTTTGGCTAAAGGTTGTGCAACCAAGTATTAGGCTAAGGCGGGCTTTGCACACTACGACATCGCAGGTGCGATATCGGTGGGGTCAAATCGAAAGTGACGCACATCCGGCGTCTCAGTCGATATCGTAGTGTGTAAATCTTTTTTTGATACGATCAACGAGCGCAAAAGCGTCGTTATCGTATCATCGGTGTAGGGTCCGACATTTCCATAATTTGGCAGCAGTGACCGGTACGATGTTGTTTCTCGTTCCTGCGGCAGCACACATCGCTGTGTGAGAAGCCGCAGGAGCGAGGAACATCTCCTACCTGCGTCACCGCGTCTAACGCCGGCTCTGCGGAAGGAAGGAGGTGGGCGGGATGTTAACGTCCCGCTCATCTCTGCCCCTCTGCTTCTACTGGCCACCTGCCGTGTGAAGTCGCTATGACGCCGCACGACCCGCCCCCTTAAGGAGGCGGTTCGCCGGCCAGAGCGACGTCGCAGGGCAGGTAAGTGCATGTGAAGCTGCCGTAGCGATAATGTTCGCTACGGCAGCAATCACAAGATATCGCTACTGCGACGGGGGCAAGGACTATCGCGCTCGACATCGCAGCATCGGCTTACAATGTTGCAGCGTGCAAAGTACTGCTAAGGGTGCCAATACTTTTGTCTGGCCCATTTTTGGACTTTTGTGTGAAATGATCAATGATTTGATTTTTGTTTCATTCTCTGTTGTTTTTTCGTTGCAAGCAAAATAAATGAAGATAATACCAAGGAATTTATGATTGCAATAATTTTCAAGAAGAAACTGATTATTTGACAGAATTGCAGGGATGCCAATACTTTTGGGCAGCACTGTATATATACACACTAATATACATACATACACACATATATATATATCTATATCTATCTATCTATCTATCTATCTATCTATCTATATATATATATATATATATATATATATCTATATCTATCTATCTATATATATATATATACACACACATATACACACACACACGCACACATATATACTGTACATACATACATACACACAAAAAAGAGAATTTTGTTACTTACCGTAAATTCTTTTTCTTATAGTTCCGTATTGGGAGACCCAGACCATGGGTGTTTAGCTTCTGCCTCCGGAGGACACACAAAGTACTACACTTAAAAGTGTAGCTCCTCCCTCTGAGCTTATACACCCCCTGGTAGCCAGTCCTAGCCAGTTTAGTGCAAAAGCTGAAGGAGACTAGCCACCCACAAGTAGAACCGAGTAAGAACCGGAACAACCGGAGACTCTGTCCACGACAACAGCCGGTGATAACACACGGAACAAGAAAATTGCCAACAGGCAACAGGGAGGGTGCTGGGTCTCCCAATACGGAACTATAAGAAAAAGAATTTACGGTAAATAACAAAATTCTCTTTTTCTTTATCGTTCCTTTGGGAGACCCAGACCATGGGACGTTCCAAAGCTGTCCCTGGGTGGGAATAAACAGAAAAACTAAGAAGTAGGCGGAGCCTAACTTCACAAGTGGGCGACAGCCGCCTGAAGGATGCGTCTGCCCAAGCTCGCATCTGCCGAAGCATGAGCATGCACTTGGTAGTGCTTCGAAAAGGTATGCAGGCTAGTCCAAGTGGCAGCCTGACAGACTTGTTGAGCCGTAGCCTGGTGCCTAAAAGCCCAAGAGGCACCGATGTGCTGTTCTATTTGTCTTAGTTAAAACTGTTATTTAATGTTTTTCATGCCTGTCTCTGCTGCCATCTACTGGTCAGACTTTTCAGCTCCTCTGTTTCTTTTGCTCAGCCCATGGGAGTGTCTGATGACCCTCTTGCATCACTTCCTGGCTTGTCATTCCAGTCAGAGCTTTTGTGAGAGCAACATCCCTTACTTGAGCTACTAGGAGCAAAGTCTTCTGACCACACGTAGTAGCTACAGAGGCAAGCATCACTCGAGATTTCAATGCCAGGTACTTGGATTACTGCACTCTGCATGTCCTGACCTTTGGAGAAAATAAACCACCATTGTTTCATCTCAGCTTGTGCATGTTTTCACTCTGGAGTGATCCAAGGTCCTGTCTGCCCCACCTATAGGAAAAACGAAGGTAAGACTCTCACAACCTCTCACAACTACGCACCTTCCATCGCCTTTAAGTGGGGACAGAACAGTCAGAAGACTGCTTAAGAGCTCAATACCCCGGCTACAGATCCCTAAGAGCCCTGTAACTTCCCTTGTAATCTGCCTAGCAACAAGCCTTGTGCACTAGTCTGCCTGCACAGTGCATGCCTGGACAAGCCTAAGGGGAAGCTCTCCCACCTGCCACGTCCTGTGTCACCTCTGCTTGCATTGTAAAGGGACAGTTTATGCACCTGCTGTTTCCCTCCTGCTATACTCCTTCTATAGACTTGCAGTACATTATACCCCATTACTGCACACCGCTGCACTGCGAACCCCAAGTTTTACTGAAGACACCTTGGGAATCTCATCAGGGAGTCCTTGCAGAGCTGCACAACCATTTTTGGACCCCTATTCAAAAGTCAAGTTTCTTAAAGAGACAGTACACCTTATATAAAAATGGCCGAAAAAGACCTCGGACAGTTCCCCACTGCTGAAACAGAGCAAATACAACCTGATACTGTCCATTATGAAGCCCAGGAGGCAGAGCCCATGCTTTCAGCAGACCAAGTTGTCCGACCGAAGCGCTCTTCCAAACCCACGATAAAGGCCACTGAAAACTATCACACTATGAAAGATGAGCTATGTGAACACCTGGAAGAACAGTGGGAACGAGTCACCTATTACATGTCAAGACTTGAATCCTCATCAGGTGATGCCACATGCTTACAAGCCGCTCTGGAACGGCTGAACACAGCTCATGAAAGATACAAGAGACTGTCAACAAGGTACATTACCTTTCTAAAAGACTCTAAAATTGACGAAGCGCTTTCAGACCTGAGCAAGGCAGAAGAGGTGGACAAAGAAAGAGATGCCAAGGTGCAAAATGCCATAGACAAGGCAGAACACCGTATCTCTCACCAGCAAGAAACCAGATCACACCGATCAACCTCATCTAGACGTTCCTCTCGGTCATCCGGGTCATCATCCTCAAGAAGCTCAGCCCTGAGCGACAGGATACTAGAGGCCCGCATAAGAGCAGAGGAATCCAAGGTGAGACGTTCCTTCACAGAAAGAGAAGTAGAGGAAGAAGCCAAAAGTGCAGAAGCGGAGGCTCGGATAAAGATTCTTCAGTCACAGATGGAAGAGGAAGTTGCGCTAGCTAAAGTGAGACTACTTGAGCAAGCATTGATCCAAGGTCCTGATCCAGCTGACTCGCCACCACTGGAAGCAGACAATCCAGTTGATCGCACAAGAGACTATGTACTGAATCAGTTACCTGTAGCAACCCCGGTTTGCAGTACCGTCCAAGCCGACAACACCGAAACCTCCAACTTACCTCTACCAGTGCCAGTGCCACCTAAAGCACCCAAGCAAATTAATAACAGTCACCAAAAGGTGCCCTCTCAAACACAGCCACCACAGCAAGATGGCAACCAAGTGTTTCCTGACCCACTTCCACAGCTCAAGCAGCGGTCATCAGAATCTACAGAGGCTAAACCACAGCTCAACCCTGCAGCAACGTCATTTTACCCGGGAACATCTCATCCATTCATGCCAGGCAGCCCATACGCCCCAGGGGCATCACGAGTCGTCGTGGCAACAAGTGGTGAGAAATCAGATATGTCTGAGTTTGCCAGGTTCATGGTGAGCAGAGAGCTAATCAACACTAGTCTCACGAAATTCGATGATCGTGCAGAGAGCTACAGGGCCTGGAAAGCAACTTTCAAGGCAGCCATCGCAAATCTCAACTTCACTGCGGAACAGGAGCTCGACCTCCTGATCAAGTGGTTGGGCCCAGGCTCTACAAACCGTATCAAGAGCCTCAGAACCGTCTATGTGGGACAAGCAGAAGCAGGTCTCGCTGCTGCATGGCAGAGACTGGAACGCACCTTTGGCAGCGCAGAAGCAATAGAGAAAGCCCTATTCAAGAGACTGCAGGACATCCCAAAGATCAACCTTAAAGAAGTCCACAAGCTTCAAGACCTAAGTGATCTGCTCATGGAGCTGGAGCTCGCCAAAAGAGACCCTCGTCTGTCTGGGCTGTGCTACCTGGATACAGCCCATGGAGTGAACCCAATCGTGGTGAAGCTGCCATACAGTCTGCAGGAGAAATGGGCAACGTCAGTCTCAAGGTACAAAAGAATGAATGACGTCACCTTTCCCCCATTTATTCAGTTCTGCAAGTTCATTGATGAGCAGGCCCAGATGAGGAACGACCCCAGCCTCGACTTCCTAGAGTTCAACACTTCGGCAGCTGCAACATCATCATCATCAAGGTATGAAGGTGCCATACACAAACGCAGAGACATTAAGAACACTGTGAGTGTCAGGAAGACTGAGCTACCATCACCTGCAGCACGCACAGATAAACAGAACACCATCTCATCACGAGATAAGTCTTTCAATCAAGAATGTCCCATCCATAAAAAACCGCATTCACTGAACAAGTGCAGAGGGTTTAGATCTAAAACCCTACAGGAGCGCAAGAAAGTCCTCACAGAGCTTGGGATCTGTTTCAAATGCTGCGCATCACTTGAACACATGGCCAAGGACTGTAAATCCATTGTCAAGTGTGAGGAGTGTCACAGTGAAAAACACGTTTCAGCCATGCACCCAACCCAGCTAGCTAGAGACACACCGGCTGCAGTCACCACCACTCCCACTCCAAGTCATGGCGGGGAGCCCAAGAATCAGACTGACACCACCACAGCCGTCTCCTGCTCATGCTCAGAGGTATGTGGAGAGGGCCAAACACAGAAATGTTGTGCCCGAATATGCCTCATCAAGGTTTATCCTGAGGGACATCCAGAAAAGGCAATGAAGGTGTATGCCATCATAGACGACCAAAGCAACCGGTCCCTAGCAGGAACCAAATTCTTTGAAGCCTTCGGAATTAATGGACCATCAGAACCCTACACCTTGAACACCTGCTCAGGTCGCATTGAGACTAGCGGCAGAAGAGCCCAGGGATTCATTGCTTCTCCTATCAATGGGAAGACTGAAATACCTCTACCAACGCTCGTTGAATGTGACCAAATACCCAGCCACAGGAATGAAATTCCTACCCCAGAAGCTGCATTTCATCAACCACACCTAAGACACCTCGCTAGTGTTATTCCACCTCTGGACAATAACGCAGAGATTCTACTCCTGCTCGGCAGAGACAATCTAAGGGTACACAAGGTGCGACAGCAGTGTAATGGGCCTGACTATGCACCATACGCCCAGAGACTGGACTTGGGATGGGTAGTCATAGGAAATGTGTGCGTTGATCGATCAGAAATTGATTCCTTCAAGACTTATGTGCATGGAGATGGGCGCACAACCTGCTTAAAGCCATGTCCTCATCACTATGAAGTGAAAGAGAAGTCTCCAGACACAATACAGCTACCTGACATCGCTTCTTCTCTGCATATCGACAACTTGGGAAGATCAGTCTTTCTCACAACCAAGGACGACGATAAAGTAGCCTTGTCAGTAGAGGACAGAGAATTCATCGGAATAATGGACTGTGAGTTTTCTAAAGACAAAACCAACCATTGGGTCTCTCCATTACCCTTCCGATCTACCAGGGTAAGACTCCCAAACAACCGAGCTCAAGCTCAGACCAGATTTAACTCTCTTCAGCGTTCTATGAGCAGCAAGCCTGAAATGAGAGAACATATTGTTGCCTTTATGGACAAAATATTCCGCAACAACCACGCAGAACCTGCTCCATTCTTGAAGAAGAACGAAGAGTGTTGGTATCTGCCTTCATTCGGTGTATACCACCCACGAAAACCGAATCAAATCAGGGTTGTCTTCGACTCCAGCGCCAAACATGAAGGTGTATCCCTTAACGATGTTCTCCTCACAGGTCCTAACCTAACAAACAACTTGGTAGGAGTATTGCTGAGGTTCAGAAAAGAGCTTGTCGCCATCACTGCCGATATTGAACAGATGTTCCACTGTTTCCTAGTCAGAGAGGACCACCGGAACTTCCTCAGATTTCTGTGGTACAAGGATAATGACACCAATAAAGAGATGGTGGAATATCGTATGAGGGTCCACGTGTTTGGAAACAGCCCTTCACCCGCAGTTGCAACCTATGGTCTCCGGAGAACCGCATTAGAGGGAGAGTCCGAGTATGGAACAGATGCCAGAGGCTTTGTTGAGAAAGACTTTTATGTAGACGATGGGCTCAAATCACTACCCACCGAGGAAGAAGCCATTGATTTGCTCAAAAGGACTCAAGGCATGCTGTCCCAGGCAAAACTCAGGTTACACAAAATTGCTTCCAATAGCCTGACCGTAATGAGAGCCTTTGAGTCGGGTGATCACGCCCCTGGATTCAAGGACATTGACTTGGGGCTAGACAGTCCACCCGTGCAGAGGAGCCTGGGCATCAGATGGGATCTTGCAGCCGACTCCTTCGGATTTCAAGTAAGTTGCTCAGACAAGCCATTCACAAAACGTGGTGTCCTCTCTATAGTGAACAGCTTGTTCGACCCACTGGGATTTGTGGCGCCTATCACTATACAAGGCAAATCCTTGCTGAGACAATTCTCTGAAACCGTCAAGGACTGGGATACCCCACTCCCTTCTGACAAACAGCAAAAATGGGAAGCTTGGAAACAGTCGTTGTGTGGGTTGAACAACATCCACATCTCAAGATGTTATCTCAAAATCTCCCTCACCTCTAGCATAAAGAAGGAACTGCACATCTTCTCAGACTCCTCCACAGAAGCTATAGCAGCAGTTGCATACCTGAAAGTGACAGACCCCAACGGACAAAACTACGTTGGATTTGTATTTGGCAAGGCGAAGCTGGCCCCGAAGCCCGACCATACCATTCCCAGACTGGAACTCTGTGGCACCGTTTTGGCAGTGGAAATTGCCGACTTCATACGACAAGAACTGTATGTCGAAATAGATGAGGTCCAATACTACACTGACAGTAAGGTCGTTTTAGGTTACATCTACAATCAATCAAGACGATTTTATGTGTACGTCAGTAACCGCATTGAAAGGATCAGGAGATCCTCCAAACCAGAACAATGGCGTTATGTACCATCTGAACTGAATCCAGCAGATCACGCAACTAGACCTATGTCTATAAGTTCTTTTGCTAACTCTTCTTGGCTTACGGGTCCAGAGTTCCTGCTGAGACAGTCAGAAGAAGGTGTCCAGGAAGCCTTCAGCATCCTAGATCCAGACAACGATCCAGATGTCCGAGCTGAAGTCAATACCCTGGCCACCAGTGCAGAAAAAACTTCCAACCTCGGTTGCCAACGTTTTGAACGTTTCTCCAGCTGGATGAGGCTCGTCAGGACTGTCGCTAGGTTAGTGCATATCGCCAGATGCTGTCGTACTGACCTTAAAACCAAAGACTGTCATCGCTGGCATGTCTGCCATAAAGCCCTTTCTGCTGAGGACATCTCCCATAGAGAGCGTCCCTACAGGATGAACGCTACCGGACCTGAACTTTGAGCCATCCTTCTTGTTTTGGACTCAATTGAGCTGGTTTTTGCATTTAACATGCCTTTCCTTTCAGGTTGTATTATGGACTCAATAGTGAAATCCCCAAAGTAAATTTCAGACGGGGAGTGTGCTGTTCTATTTGTCTTAGTTAAAACTGTTATTTAATGTTTTTCATGCCTGTCTCTGCTGCCATCTACTGGTCAGACTTTTCAGCTCCTCTGTTTCTTTTGCTCAGCCCATGGGAGTGTCTGATGACCCTCTTGCATCACTTCCTGGCTTGTCATTCCAGTCAGAGCTTTTGTGAGAGCAACATCCCTTACTTGAGCTACTAGGAGCAAAGTCTTCTGACCACACGTAGTAGCTACAGAGGCAAGCATCACTCGAGATTTCAATGCCAGGTACTTGGATTACTGCACTCTGCATGTCCTGACCTTTGGAGAAAATAAACCACCATTGTTTCATCTCAGCTTGTGCATGTTTTCACTCTGGAGTGCTCAAGGTCCTGTCTGCCCCACCTATAGGAAAAACGAAGGTAAGACTCTCACAACCTCTCACAACTACGCACCTTCCATCGCCTTTAAGTAGGGACAGAACAACCGACAGCTCTGGTCGAGTGTGCTTTGATCCCCGGCGGGGGAGGCACCTGAGTACTCTGGTAGGCGTCCGAAATGGTCAATCTAATCCAACGGGCCAAGGTCGGCTTAGAAGCAGAGAGACCCTTGCGCCGCCCTGTGGTTAGCACAAAAAGAGAGGTGCACCGCCTAAGCGTAGCGGTGCGAGCCACATAAATCCGGAGAGCACGCACCAGATCTAGAGTATGCAGCGCTTTCTCAAAGCGATGAACAGGGGCCGGACAGAAGGAAGGCAAGGAAATATCCTGGTTAAGGTGGAAGGGAGAGACCACCTTAGGAAGAAAGTCCGGGGTCGGACGGAGAACTACCTTGTCTTGGTGAAAAACCAAAAAAGGTGACTCCGAGGAGAGCGCAGCCAAATCAAAGACTCTCCTGAGAGAAGTTATGGCAACTAGAAAGGCCACCTTTTGAGAAAGAAGATACAAAGAAACCTCCCAAAGAGGCTCAAAGGGGGGTTTCTGCAATACCGTGAGGACCAAGTTAAGGTCCCAGGGATCCAAGGGCCGCCGATAAGCCGGAATGATGTGAGACGCACCTTGCATGAAGGTGCGGATTTGAGCCAGCCGTGCGATACGCCGCTGGAACAGCACTGATAGAGCTGAGACTTGTCCCTTGAGTGAGTTAAGGGACAGTCCTAGCTGCAGACCGGACTGTAAAAAAGACAGAAGGGTCGGCAACGAGAATGGCCAAGGAGAATGGCCGGAAGAGCGACACCAGGACAGGAAAATTTTCCAAGTCCTGTGATAGATCTTGACGGAGGAAGACTTACGGGCCCGGGTCATAGTGGAGATGACTTCAGGAGGAATACCAGAAGCCGTCAAAATCCAGGACTCAAGAGCCACGCCGTCAATTTGAGTGCCGCAGAATTCGGGCGGAAAAATGGACCTT